>NC_056735.1:1453690069-1453735069 GCF_019279795.1 Protopterus annectens
TCAGAGAGGGAGATAATCTCTGGACCCCTGGTTTTGCGGGCCTTCTCTGCTATGTGTGGCGTTGACCATTCACGTTCCTCCCTCTGCCTCTTGGGGAACTTTCTCTATGCATCGTGGACAGGACCATGGGACTTCCTGAACCACATTTTCTGACCACCTCATTGATTCCTAGAAAGGATCTTTGAGGGGTCGAAAAATGTATGCCCACTGTAGAGATTATCTTTCCTTTTCACACCTGGATAATGGGTCCTTCACTTTGGGGCCAAACAAAGACATGCTGTCAAAATGATCATTGATGAACGAGGCTCCGCAAAGTCACATAAGTGCATCCAGGCATGTCTCCTGATGGAAATGCCTGAACCCACTGCTTGTGTGGTGCCTTCAGCTCCATGAGAAATAAGCCTCATGTATGAATTGGAAATAGATTGTGGGGTAGCCAACTGAGAAGATGATTGGGCCTCTGCAGTAATGGATCCTGAAAAGGTATATGACAGTTCCTTAATCAGATTCCTCTGCAACATTGTAAAATGTGCCAGATAATTCCGCGACCTGATGGCGAAGGTCACTGAATCCCAAACCTGTTCATCTCCTTAGTCGCCCTGTTGGGGGGATGAATAATGGAACTTTCCACGGTGAGTTCCTTTTTGGTGGCTGGTACCACGACCATGGCATCAGTTGGCACCCCTTTAGCCCAAACCTTTCCTCATAGGTGGTGCCAGAATCTTGTCCGGTCTATTGGGTATGGGTTCAGCTGTGTTAGGCTCCATCCATGCCCACCTGTTTGGAACTGTATGTCCCTTGTTAATTGGTTAATGTTTGATACAAATAAAAAGCTATACACACTGAGCAGAGTGGATGAGAGGTGTTGACTCCAACTCTTAGCTGAGATATACAAGTATCCTGTTTTTGTTTCGATTATTTGTACAGTTTATTGTTTATAGCAATTTATATATAGCACTTTTATTGTAATCTGCACGGGTAACTGATTTGTTTGCAGTTAAAAACATTCTGTATCTTTACAAATCTTTATCTGTTTAACAACTTTCATTTTGTGGCTTTCTGTAGTGCTTTGTAGGCTAATAGCTTTAGTGTTCCCATCCACCCTCGCTGTTGGTGTCTTGGTGTTATACTTGGTGGCTTTGCAGTTGCCCGCCCCTACTGTAAATCTGATCTGGGACACTCCTCCCAGTCTAGTGTCATTAGCTCATTCTACCAATGAATTTCCTTATGTTCTGACTGTGCTTCTCAAACATTTTGGAAATATAGAGTATATTTTAGAGCATTTATTATAACTGTAATTGCCGTAATATTGCTACAAATCAAGTGCTCTAGGTTGCACTGCATCTTTTAGCTGCTTTTCTGTATATATAGACTTCTCTGTATATGTAGACTAGCTACTTATTCAGCAGTATTACTGCCTCTTAAATAGTTTTTTCAGTTGTGCACTTGCCGTGCTTCATTTAAAAAGTTTTAAATTGCTAATTTTGTAGAGTTTTAATTGCATTTACTGTTTAGGACTACACACTCAAGTGTGTTAGCCTTTTCTGTGTTTATTTACTGTATTATTGCATTGTTTAGCCTGTTTCAACAAAAAAAAAACAAACATATAGTATCTTGTTTGCTTGTTTCCCACCTTTTCTAGCCAGTCCATATCCCAGGCTTTGCTTGTCTCAGGACTTTATTTTCTGTGCTCAGAGCTATCCAAACCTTGCTGTGGTAGAGATAAGTCCTACTGCTTACCAGTGGGACTGGTGTGCATTGTACTGCCTATCTAATGCTAGAGGAGTGGTTTCCAGCTCTGAAATTGTAATTTTATTAGACTTTTTGGGCTGATTTATATCCCTTTCAACTTTCTGGCTTAAAACGAGTTTGTTTGCACATTTTTCACATCGTGCAGCACTGCGAGGCTACAGTTAAACTATTCCAGGTGTCAGCAAGTCTGCTCTTCAAATTTTCCCTTAAAACTAGCTGGTTTCTCAGTAGTAGCACTAAAATCTGAACCCCCTGTGACTAGCACTTGCTCTAGAACCTGCTGGAAAGCACTAGGAAGCCTGAAACTGATACAAGCACTCAGCTCTCCTTGTCAATAAGGAGAAATTTAATCATAGGCACTAAACAGCCTACAATTGCAAACTACCTTGCAAAAGTAAGGGAAAACAGCTCTTAAACCTTACAAAAAAGCACCTAAACAGGCATGTCCAAGGGTCAGCTTCCTGTGATTTCTCCTGTCCACCTGGTGAATCTGGGTATACTGGGGCAATGCGGCAACTGCCTCATGTACACAGACAATCCTCTCCTCCTACCACCCAACACTACAACCTGCGAGAGATGCACTTACATAGCCAAACTGGAAGCAAAGCTCTCTCCGGTCAAGACTGTGTTAGGCAGTCGAGGAGAAGGCTAACACCTGCAATTACACCTCTAGCAACTCATAGCCCTTCAAAACCCACACCATCAACACCCACACATAGCAACACTAAACCCACATATGCGGAGGCCCTTAACATTAACCTGCCCAAGCAACAAGGACCTCCTAAGCCGAAACGCAAACAAACACCAGTCACAACCAAAGTGACACACATCTCACAACACCAGTGTGCCACCCAGCAACAGCCCCTAAGGCAAGACAATGTACCCAACACTTTAGTCATAGGTGACTCTATAGTCAGGCACACTAATGTCCCACTCACCAGGCTGAACAAGGAGAAAATTACAGTCAGCTGCCTGTCGGGTGCCAGGATCTGCCACAACGCATGCACTCAAGTCACTCCACAACCAGTACAAATACGACTGTCATTGTCCATGCTGGAGTGAATGACTTGAGACGTACCTCCCTGGACTACATGAAAAGAGACATGGAAGAGCTCTTGGATCATGTGACCCATTCAGGTATGACCCTAGCCCTGAGTAGCATCCTGCCTTCACCCAGAATGATACCACAGTATAAGGACAAAATGATTGACTTCAACAATTGGCTAAGCTTCTGGTGTCATTCAAAGGGGATCCAGTATTTGTCTGCGTGGGAAAACATGATCGACAAACCACAATGCTTTGCCAGAGATGGTCTGCACCTGTCACCCCTGGGATTCAGGTTACTGGCTAAAGCTCTTGCCACCCCTATAGTGCCTTTTTTAGGCAAGGTTCAAAGGATAAAACCACCACCGTAACAGATACAAGCATGCAAAATCTGAAGGTAATGCTACTCAATGTTAGAAGTCTAAACCTCAAAATGCACTCTCTCGAGGCACTCCTGAAAATGGAGAACATCGATATCTGTGCAGTGAATGAGACCTGGTTCAAGGCTCTAGAGAGCACCCCTGCAATACCAGGCTACAATTCTTACTACACTTTTTGGCCACAAAACCAAGACCGAAACACTAAAGGTGGAGGAGTGTCCATATTCACACCTCCAGGCTAGTTGCTCAACACAATGCATCTGACATTCTCCAGGTGCAACTAGCACTAGGTAAGACTGCAATCCAAATTGTAGCTTGTTACAGATCCCCCACCATACCCCAAGATTCTCACTACACCTTCCTAAACATACTGGAAAATATTAAGATACAACCAAACACCCTAATACTGGGTGATTTCAACTACCCTGCCATTAATTGGGAAAACTACTCGGGTACCAACTCCTTTTCCCAATGGTTCTTGGAATTCATAAATTCCAACGCCCTGGATCAACTAATCCATTGTCCCACCAGGGGCTCCAATATCCTAGACATGGTCATTACCAACATGGGAGATGGTCACCAGTGGTCACCCCCTCATTGGTCAGGTCTGACCATAAGCAAATCACCCTTGACATCCACATCCCACCCCCACCCCCCAGTAAGGAAACCTCCTTAAACTTCTCCAAAGCCAACTTCATGCTACTGAAGTCAGAAGTGACAAACTTCACAACACCCACGCAGATGTGATCTGGAAGTTCGACTGCAGAATCCTACACTAAGGCACTGTACAAGCACATCCACTCATGCATGAATCATGCCATCCCAAATATAACCAAGATGCTGTTCTCCAAAAAAGGAAGCCAATCTGGTGGTCCCCTGCTATAAACAAACTGTACAACAGAAGGAAGAAACTGTTGCAGAAAAGAGGAAAATCCCAGGATGCAAAAAAAATCTCTCACCAGCCTCAGTAAGAAGCTGAGATCCCTCATAAAATCCTCAAAAGCTAGTTACAAAAATAAAATTGCCAAAGATTCCAAAGACAACCACAAGGCATTCTATAGTTATGTCAAGAATCTAAATGGCAATACTCAGATCTGCTCTGAGCTACAACAGAATGGCATTAAATATACTGATCCCAAGGATATTGTCAGTATCCTGGCAGATCGATTTAGTGCTAACTTCACTCCCCTCTCGCCCCCTAAAGGGCCCATCTCAATACCAAAAGATTGCCAAATTCCGATAATCACAGCCACACAGGTAGAAACATCACTCTCCAAAGCTAAGAATACAGCATCCATGGGACCAGATGACATCCCAGGCTGTGTACTACATGAACCACAAAATGAACTGGCACCCCACCTAAGTGTCATTAATCATAGCCTCACCTCGGGCTTCGTGCCCACTGAGTGGCGTACAGCTACAGTTATCCCGCTCCACAAGGGAGGATCCGCCTTGGATCCCGGGAACTACCATCCCATCAGTCTGTCAAGCCTGATCTGCAAGGGCATGGAACGTATTATCATGAACTTATAAACAAAGACATTGGCAACCTTCAAACACTGGACCCCACCCAGTTTGGGTTTGTGAACGGCCGATCTTGTCTCCTGAATCTGAGCCACTTCTTCGAATCGGTCTCCAGAGCTGTGGATGAGGGTAAGGCGGTTCACGCAGCCTATCTGGACCTCGCCAAGGCCTTCAACACCATCCTCCACTCTGGAATCATAGATAAACTTACTAAGCTGGGCATAAATCCCTACGTCACTCGATGGGTTGCCAACTTGGCTTACTGACAGAACCCAGACTGTAAAAGTAGCCAACTCCAAATCCAGCTCCAGACAAGTGACAAGTGGAGTACCTCTGGGTTCAGTCCTGGGACCACTCTTGTTTGGCATCTACTTCTCTGAAGTACAGGCCAACACTAAGGGACTCTGGCTAACAAAGTTGCAAACTGGGAGCCATTATTGAATCCCCAAATGATGTGGATATTCTACAAAAGGGCCTTACAGAAACAGATGCCTGGTGCCAGAGCCATGGGCTCAAGCTTAATGCCAAGAAATGTGTAGTTATCCCCTTTGGAAAAAAAACAAGTACCCATGAACTACCACATAGGTGGCAGGACATTAAACATCAAAAGTGTGATGAGAGACTTGGGGACACAAGTGGACAGTGGTCCCAATTTCGATAACCACATCGCCACAACAGTCAGGAAATCCTATGTGGTACACCTCATCACTAAGGGCTTTTTATTCTGAAAAAAAGGAGGTCATTGTCCCACTGTACTCATCCCTCATTAGACCCATTATAGAGTATAATGCCCCATTTGGTATGTACCTCACAAGTCATCTGCAACAGCTGGAGAGGCCACAGAAATACCTCACTAAAAGAATTACATGCCTAAAGCAGATGACATATGCTGACCGTCTAAAAAAAAAAAAAAAAAAAACTCCAGCCATACTCTGGCATATCTTGTACTCGGAGGCGATCTCTGCTTAACATATAAAGCCATGTCAGACCCTAAGCTGTTGGACATGCTCCACTTAAAGAAATCCCAATCCCTCAGAGCCACATGCTCCAGGGATCTAAACCTTATCACAATGAACAAAATATGCTGGAGGGATAGGTTCCTGACCCAGAGACTCCCCATACTCTGGAATAGACTGCCCATACATGTCAAGCAGAGCGCCTCATGGGCCCTCTTCAAAAGGAACCTTGATGATTGGATGGGAGATAGGAAATTCACCCTGGGGATCATGTCAGTCGCTCTGCCTGACAGGGGCCCAGAGAAGTAAATATTGTGGGAAAAAATTTCCTGGGAAATTTTATGGCTAGGCTTGCATAGGCGTTAGGGCCGATAGCCTAGTACCAACCTATGAACACATAATATATATATATATATATATATATATATATATATATATATATATATATATACATATATATAGAACACATAATATATATAGATCTATCTATATATATATATATATATATATATATATATATATATATATATATATATATATATAATGTGTGTATGTGTGTGTGTATATATATATATATATGTATATATGTATATGTATATATGTGTGTGTGTATGTATACACGTAATATATATATACATGTTTGTATGTATACACGTAATATATGTATACATGTAATATATATATATATATATATATATATATATGTGTGTATATATATATATATATATATATATATGTATACATATGTATATATGTAATGTATGTGTGTGTGTAATATGTATGTATATATGTGTGTGTGTATGTGTATATATATTGAAGTAGCTTCATTGAGGCCGGGGGGGGTGGGGGGGTTGTAGCGTTAACTCTAAGTTGCCATTTCAACTCCATAAGTTCTAAATAAATTTTTTAGTGTTTCATAAAATATGATGTCTGGTTAATTAGTTAATGGTGATGTTTGTGTGGTAGTTGTTCTGATGAAATCCTTCCACTGTGGACATAAGAAAGATAAGGTAGGAAGAGGCAAACTGCCAGCAATGGTAATAACAGACTATACACTGAAGTGTAAGAGGGAAGAAAAAGTTACTAGTGATAGAAGTTACAGTACTGTACGGTAGGTAAAGCTAAGGAAAAATACCAACTATAGTAACAGAAGAATTACTTTTTCATAAGAAGGATGAGAAAAAGGTGAAATGTTAGACAATATTAGAGTTTAGAAGAAAAAAATATTCACTTATCTGTTATAGCTCAAGAGGTAGGTCAACAATGTCTTTTGTGGAAAGCGGAAAACGAGATCTGAGGTAGCTGAGGGCTGGGGCATTATGGGTAAAGACGAGCTTGAGAGCTTTTTGGTTACCGAGAGCTTTAGTACCGGCAGAGTCTGATCTGAGGATCGGATCTGAACCCAACAGTTTAGGATAGAATGAAAGTTGAGAATATCAGATTTGTATGTTACCGCTAATGAGAATAACTGGGATCATACCGTAGGTAATTTTGAGGGGACCCAATCATTGGATAAAGTATTTGCGTGTTGCATCTGTCCAATAGTAGTACGGAAGGCAGTCCTCTGGTAAAATTTGTGTTTCACATCCAGAGACCTAAGCTGCACTTGAATATGGACAGTGATGAACTTTGATTTTATGGATAGGGAGTCTGTTTCAGAGCAGCAGTATCCTCTGCAAAGTATACCTATCCTTCCAAACTGTTCTATTTGATGTTGCAGAAGAGTTTTTTTTTTTTTTCTTTTTCTTTTTTTTTCTTTCTATTTGCAGATATTACGCTGTGGAGAATATCTTTTGTACTGTTTGGATGTCTGCAGTCCGTTGAGGTACTCTGTGGACAGAACCAAAGCTTCAGTCCTCTTTACCCATCGTGCCCTCCAGCACATTTCTTTTGTGAGGAAGGCTCATGGCTCTATTATTGTGCTTTTATCTGAGTTACAAACTGAAAATGGAGGAGAAAAATAGCAGAGTAACATGTCGGAGCAGGTGCAACAGCAGCCTGAAAAAGTTTTGTGCACCAAGCAGAGCATGTGCGATCATCTGAGTCCGAAGTGCTAACTAAGATTGAATTCTCCAAGCAAGTCTAATATTATGGCAAGTAAAAGACTTTCACAGTTTAAAGTCACCTGAATATTAAGAAAAGTGCCTCACTGCCCTCAAATGGAAAGAATGCCACAGCCACACTCCACACCTCCAGCACCCTCTCCCTGACAAAAGTAATATGTACTCTCTTATTTTTTTCTCTGGTTGAACTCTGCTCCTGTTCACCCAAGAAAATGTGCAAAACTGTAGTTGGGTATGCACATCCAAATGCTCATGCATGCGCTGGTATGCATACTTTCACTCGTTCAGTTTTCCATTGCCACAAGGAGTGAAGGGACAAGTTGCATGAGATGCTTCTTACCTGTAGTAGTAGAGTTTTCCTATTGCAATTAGTGCTGCTTAAAGGTCGGTGTGCAGCATAAGTGTAGAAAGTCCCGCATTGCATTCATGGTACCTTCTGATACTACCAAACAATGATGAAAATACAGAAAGTTTGAATTATTGTGTTTCTGTCACTAACTTGGAGCATAAGTGCGTTACATCTTACATGGATAATCCACACCAGTGGTTATTCCTTTGTATAGGTAAGTCATTTAGCAGTTTCTGTGTATGCAGTAGAAAACTGTGGTATGGAAGAATTGTAGACACACTGGTTTTTGGCAGAGTGCACAGTCTGTCATCAAACTTCCTAGTGCTAGGACACACTTTTTTCAGCAGAGACTTTGCTACCCTCCTGTGAAGATAATAAAAGGAGGGTGTTACCTTGTATGTCAGTAGAAAAAAAACTTTGTTTTCAGTTGACTGTTAAACAAGTATCTAGCATTCCTCAGACAATGTGCAGAAAATGAACAGAAAAATGCAAAGCTGTAAGATCAAAATATATACTTCGTTTTTAGAAGTACATTATTTGTACACTGTAGTGAGAATACCTCTTTCTGCTTTGAATTTTTGTAAAGACACTTATGCACATGCTAACAAAAACTATGTGAAGAAGTTAGGTAATATATTTTATTTGTGGCATTGCAGGAAGTGGCCAGACATACTGGTCAGAAAAATATGTGAAAATACGTAATGTACAAAGCCAGAAAGCTGACTCAAATCTGAGTGCACTCATGTGACTGCCACTCTTGTCTGTTCCCACATTTTATTTTTCAAAGGTTTCTTGTTACAGGTTCAGAATATATGTTTTAACTGCTAGACACAAATGTGATGCACCTTTCCTTGTCCAAGTCCATAACCTATCCAGTGCTTCATGGGGCAGTTTATTTTTAATAAAGTATTCTTCCCTATTTGCTGTAAAATATTGCTCCCTTCTGACCTTAGTGTACTGAACTTATGAGGCAAGAGACAAAACTTGTTGGAATAAAAAGATACGTTTATTCCTCGCTTGCCAAGTAAGTTTGGCAGAATGAGCAGACTAAATAAAAAAAAGTTATTTTGGTGAAATATGTGCATACTTCTGAATAAAACCTACTGTCACATTTGTTTCATAAGGAAGTTGCATAGTAAACGCAAAAATGAAAATGCTCCACTCCATGAGGTTCATATTTTTTTTGCTTCTTTTATTAGCATTGCCCTTCTGCTTTCTGTAATTAAGTATTTTCTTTCCATTAAGCTGTATTATTTTGCATATAAAACCCTGCAGTATGTCACAATGTGAGATTTGCCGACACACAGTAATCTCTCCATCCAGATCTGCTATGATGGCAAAACTCAGTAACTGTCTACTGTGAATTAGACTCCCAAAATTTCGACAAAGCCTCCTACAAGTATGTCATTCTTTCAGCCTCTGTACCACATTTGGTGCATCAGTAGCCAACCACAGGTATGTTTTTCAGTCTAAACATGGATATGTAGTCAGCTGATGTCACCTTTCTAAAACCTACTGACAAAGCGTACAAAATTATCATATCTGCTGTATTTCAGTGCCTTTAAATAAGGATTCAGGTTGTGATCGTATTAAAATCACACAGGGAGTCAGACTGTAGTGCAGTTGCCAGTTAGGCCATCTTTAGCAAACGCACAGCAGTGGGAACGGGCCTTACCAACTTGTCTCCACCTCAGACTATGTCGATCATCAAATCCCAGTGTGTGAATGCCCCTTTTAGTGGTTCCTAGCTCTTTAGAGATTCTGTAAAAGTTGAGTTAGAAAGGCAGGAGGGGGACCACTGCACTATTTAATGTTTGTCTTTTTGGCTTTTCCTGGTTAGGGGTTGCCACAGCAGAAATCCGGTCCGCTAATGATTGCCAATAGATTTTTATGGTGCCGAGTTGCCAGACCGATGCCCATCCTTCAGCGAAGGCACGCCCATTTACGCATGTCTTTCGGAGGCCACTCGACCGCGGGGAGGACATGCAGACTCCACACACAAGGCATTCCAGCCATGAATCGAACAGGAGAACCTCTTGCTGTGAGGCAACAACGCTACTGCTGTACCACCGTGGCTTACTGCACTATTTAATATTTGGGTGACATTCCAGTCTCCTCAGCATCTGTTTTACTTGGACACATCACACTGTGTGTCAGCATTGCTTCCATCACCCCATTGGGATTCGATGGATGTGTTTCTAGATAACCTTGTATGGCTTTCTGTTTCACTGTTTGTCCTCATTACAATAGGGATCACCTGCCAAGGGTGGTCTGACATCCGGCCAGTATACTAAAGCCTTTAGGTTGCTTTAAGTTACACTGTATGTCACACGTGTGCTCATGTAGCATAGGGTATGAAAGTGACATCTGGATGTGCCATCCTCAGAACTTTTGCCCCCAGTCTGAACTCCATCTCTTAATAGTCTGTCTGAACATCCACTCTGGTTGCTGGTTCGTCAAGCTATCTGAGATAAGTGACCCTTTGGAGTTCTTTGATATTATCTTTTTTTCTTTTGTTGCTTGTGGGGTTTCATGCCATCCAAGAAGAGTAAATGTTGGAGACAGATTCCCCATAAAGACAATCATGAGCAGTGCTTATTTTGTCTTGGTGCTTCCCATGACCATATGTCCTGTTCAGTTTGTCAGGCCTTTGTGCCTAAGACTCTCCATAGTTGACTTTCATCTTTAGCCTTGTGTTTGGAAAACCAATGTCTTAAGCTTTTAGTGAAATAAACCGATTGAAGGAACTTCACACTCCGAGGGTCAGCTATCCACGAAGAAGGAGGCTAAGGAGTCTAGGTCTGATTCTTCTGCTGTGCCACCTCTGCAGGATGTCTCTCCTGAGGCAAGTGAAAGCCAGGAGGATTGGTCGGCTCCACTGTTGGATTCTTCCACCACAACAGTTTCAGATGCTGATGTGGATCCAGTCTTACACAAATCTCTCTGGAGGCATTGCAGACGTCCACTGATTATTTCTGAAGGCCCTAGGGTTGTTCATAAGGGATGTTCCTCAGATTTTGGTTAGAGAGGCAGTCTCAACTATGATTAAATGCCATCTGGGGTCTGAGCTTTCTAAATTGTATACGTTGGACGTCCCTTTGAAAAAAAAAAAGACGCAAAAGACTAAGCATATTTCTCCAGCTGCTAAGTTCCTGCAGAGCGAATGGCAGAATTTCACTCCGGGTTTGTTTAATGCTCTGATGGCTTTGAAACCTCTTAATGGAGTTTCTGTTCCACCTCCTCCTTGGTCCTCTACTCCCCTTAAAAGGCCTATGGAACAGGGTTCCTCTGAAAAGGAGGTGGATTTAGATGAGGACTCTTGCTTATTAGTTTCAGATTCTCTCTCCTTTAGTCTGTGGGTCTGAGGAAGAGGAGTCTACAAGTCCTGACACTCCTTTAGAGGAAATGTCTTTTGGTGGCACAATCTCCAGAATGATGGAGTTCTTTAAATGGGATTGTGCCAAGGTTTCTGAGGTACAGAAGAGGTATTATGAGCTCCTGCAAATGGATTCTTCTAGACCTTCTGCTGTTCCTCCTGTTTTGGCTTTATTTATTGGATGCCTTTTCTGCTGCATTTAAGGCTCCTGATTCCCAGCTCCTGGCCTTCATGAAACCTGATGGGTATTATAGGGTGTCTGAGGACTATAAATTTCTATATAGGTGTCCTCCTGCTGATACTTTTGGAGTATCTGTGGCCTCTGACAAGCCATCTCAGTTGCTGCCTTCTACCAAGTTACTTCTTTCTGATAAAGATAGCAGAACTATGAAAAGGCTACTTAAGAAGGTTTAGGTCTGTTACCATAGCTTTTAGGGCTGTCCGTTATATGACCCATATGTCCACATACATTTTGGCTCTTCTTTTCTGGGCCTATCAAGTAATTTCTGATGATCAGGACTCTGAAAGGAAGAATTCTGCTCTTTCTCTGCTGGAGACTTCTTCCCAGGTGGCTCGCCATTCCATTAAGTGTAGTTATGATGCAGCAGATGCTTCTCTTGGGGCTGCTGCCTTTGGTTCTTTGAGATATTCCTGGCTTCCACTTTAACCTTTACCTGATGATATTAAGACTTAGTTGATGGATTCTCCTCTAGACAGTAAACATTTGTTTGGTGAAGCTGCTGTTGTTTTGTTTGTCTCTTCAGGATACATGCAAGTCCTTGCAGGAACTTAAACATTTTTTTGTTTCTACTGTGTCTAAATTTCTTAGAAAATACCATAGAAAGCCAGCTTTTGTTTGCAGGCAGTCTCACCCTCCCCCCAAGGGTAAGAAAGGTGGAAAGCACGCTCTTCTTGCTAAAACTACTCATACTTCTGTGCCACAGAAGTCTCCTTTTCTTGACACACCATGTGCTGTCTGATTATCCTTTTCTTCTCAGCCACATTTCTTTTTCTCTTTGTCTTTCCCTTTCTCTCCCTGTTTGGTTAAAGATTACTCTGGATGCCTGGGTGCTGTCAGTTGTCCATCAGGGATATTTTATGGTCTGGAAAATCTCTTCGGCCTTTTTATGGGCATTCCTCGGCCCCCTCAGGAATAGGTGCCTTTCTTTCCAGGGGTGCTTCAGGATCTTTTGACTTGGGGAAATTATTCAGGACATTTCCCAGAGGGGAAGGAATTTTACTCCAGAATGTTTTGGATGCCCAGGAAAGAGGGTACTTGGAGAACTATTTTGGATCTCTCTCACCTAAATACCTTTCTGAACGTGCTGTATTTTCGGATGCTGCCCCTTCAGATTTTGTTCCCTATGCTGCTGCTTCAGGCTTATCTAGTGCCTCTGGATCTCAAGGATGCTTATCTTCATATCCCTATTCATCCGCTTTTCAGGATGTTTTTACGTTTCTCTGTTGCATCTTGACAGTTTCAGTTCTCTGATTTGTCTTTTGGCCTTTCTACTGCCCCAAGGGTATTCACCAAGTGACTGTCCTGTGACTACTCTTTGCAAGCTAAGGGGGAAAGTCTTTCCCTACTTGGGCAACTTCATGTTACAGGCATCCTCTACAGAGATTTTTTTTGCAAAATCTCCATTTTGCTGTTTCCCTTCTGCAGAGTCTGCAGGATCCAGACTGTTCCTATGCTGGCATGTCTGCCTCCACCCAAGACCCTAACTCTCATTTCCTTTTTTTCAATTCCTTCTTCCTCTGGCCTCCGTAACAACCAAGGAATTTCTGAGAGCTCTGGGGTTCATGGCTTCCACCATTCCTGTGCTCCATTTTGCTAAGCTCCACATGAGAAAACCTCAGTAGTTTCCGAGATCAGTTTGACTTCAGCATTCTCAACCCCACAAATTTTTAGTTCCTCCTCTTCTGTGTGTCAAGCAGAAACCTCTGTGGAGGATTCAGCAGTTGACTCTCAATTCCAGACTTCTTCTACCTCCTCCCTCTCATGAGCTGTGCACAGATGCTTCAGATGTAGTATGGGGAGCAGTTTTCGGCTCCCTAAAGGTGCAGAGAGTCTGATCGCCATCAACAGACTCCCTTTTGGCAGAGACACCATTGTTTCCCTCTTGCATTTAGCCAATGGCATTTGTCACAAGTTACCTCACAGGGTGGATCTAGTTGCACAAAACAAGGGCTCTGTCATCCATCCGCCACTGTCCACCCTTCAGCGTACACTGCGGGTAATAGAGTAAAAGGTGTCTGTGGAATCAAAATCCCGAGGATGTGCTTAGAGTCCTGCAGGAGGCCAGGAAACCCACTACTAGGAAATCGTACTTATCCAAATGGAAATGTTTTTCTTTTCGGTGTCTTTCTCATAACCTGGATCCACTTTCTGTGGATGTTCCTTTGGTTCTCTCTCTGTGTGAATTGCTCACTGCTGGGTTGGCTCTGCTTGTCTGCCTTTATCACCTCCTTTAGCTTCGAGATTTGAAGCTAAACAATTCCTTATAGGTGTCCTTCATATTAGGCCTTCCAGAAAGCCTGTTCCTCCTCTCCAGAATCTTAGCAGCATTGCTGTTGGAAGACTGTATTTTTGTTAGACCTTACTTGTGCCAGATGGGTGTTTGAGCTTCAAGCCCTTATGACTTGTCCTTCTTCACAAGAATAGGATGTCCCATTGTACTAATCCTCCTTTTATGCCCAAGGTGGTGAATGAGTTATCCCATAATCAGTGTATTCATTTGCTCACTTTTTCCCCTTCTCTGCAGTCTGCCAAGTGAATAAGTGCTGCATACGTTGGATGTGCATAGACATTTTTAATTTTATTTGAATAAGACTAAGACTTTTCTTAAAATCTGATCAGCTTTTTGTTTCTTTTCATCCCAGATCTGTGGGACTGGCTGTGTTCAAGCAAACTATTTATTTTCTGATTTCTAAAGTCATTTATTTTTGTTGTTAAGGGTAAGAGCTTTCTTCCTTCTGTTTAAGGCTTTTATTATACTATAGCTGTGGCTTCTGGTGCTTTTTTCCCCCCGAGGGTAT
The DNA here is from genome assembly GCF_019279795.1 of Protopterus annectens. NCBI lineage: Eukaryota > Metazoa > Chordata > Ceratodontiformes > Protopteridae > Protopterus > Protopterus annectens. The sequence goes on from NC_056735.1 coordinate 1,453,704,553, forward strand.
GGATAATAAATCTATTCTTGAGGCAGCTGCCTGGACATTTGTGCATACATTTACCAAGCCCTACAAGTTGGATGGAATTTCCATATCTACAGCTGGTTTTGCTAGGGCCATCCCGCATGGGTTCCTAGAAAGCTCTGCTGGTCCTTCCTCCTCCATCTTTATTCCTGAGCTTTGCCACTTTCACTGTTGCAGTGAAATGGAAAGCCATAGTACAGTTGTGTAAATCTTACCATAATGGTAGATGTCCTTCTGTTCATTGTTACCGTACTCACTCGCGCCCTCCCTCCTCCCCTTAGTCCTTTTCTCGTCTGGATGTATTGGTTGCCTCTCTGCTCCTTGGACTGTCTTTCCTACCGGGACTCTCAGTTCTGAGGATGGTACTTCCGGATGTCACCTATATGCCCTATGCTAAGCAATCTAAAGGCTTTGTTATACTGGGCAGATGGTGGGCCGTCCTTGGCAGGAGATCCCTATTGTAATGAATACTGCAACAGTGAAGAGAAGGGCATATGCTGTAACGGTAAGATTTTACACAACTGTAGTTTTCAACTGATTAAGAAAGGCTGCATTTCCTCTTGACTTAATGTCAGCTGTCAAACTCATGAGAGTTTGCCAGCTGCTCCACTTTGAAAGCAGTTAGGGTCTGTTCATCTGTTTGCAATGGAGGCCATCCTATGTGAAAGGTGGATAAGAGACCTATCCAGAGGCTGTTCAGTTCTTCCAGCCCCACTCCACAGTTTCTCCCTTTTACCCAGTGCCTCACCTCAACATAAATTGATGCAAAATTACAAAAGCAAATCTTATTAAAAAGCACCATCTAAGAGACCCTTCCAGTCCAGAAAGGTGGGTTTTTTTTGCGTTTTTGAAGAAGACTGGATGTGCACTGTAGACCTTCAGGATGTATGACTTCATATAAGAATTGCAAGAGAGTCCATGAGTTTCCTTCACTGCTGTAAAGTAATGTGTCATTTTCATTTCCAGACACTACCATTTGGTCTCAGATTGACCTCCAGGATAATCACCAAGTGCAGTTCTGCAGTTGCAGCAGCTCTTCATATTCAAGGGCCCAGGATCTTTCCACTACCTGGACAACTGGATTCTACCAACCCCTCCCCCATGCAGAGTGTGGGTGCCTTTAAAGATTTGCTTATGTCCATAGGCCAAAACAGAGTGTCAGCCTTGCAAAGTATCTCTGGTACACTCTAGCACAGGCTCCCAGATGACCTTGAATCATATCCCTTCACTTAGTTTACAAAATCATTTTTAACTTAAAACATTCAAAACAGATTTTGTGTACATCATAAATAAGCCCACTAAGGATGAAACTTTTTTTAGACCTTGTGCTTACCAGCATAGCTCCCATAAGTGTCTGAATTTAAGGACTTCAGACAAACGAATCTACATAGTCTGTGATGAGGGCTCAAAATTGACTTCTAACATCATTTCCATGCATCTGCAACTTACGCAGTGGACTGTATAGATAATATAAATCGGCAGTACATGCTATTACCAAATGTAAATGGGAATTTTGAAACAAACCACCCTGGTGGTCTCCTAGTATAAGTAAACTGTAACAAAAGGAAGACATTTCTGAAGTCCTGTAGCAAATCTAAATCCACCCCACATTAAAGGTTCGTATCAAAAGGATCAATAAAGAGCTAAAAGGTACCATCAGGGAGATCGACGTTACAGAGAAGCTTGTATGTAGATTTGATGTAATTAAAAGAAGGAACAACCATCATCTGAAAGCAAGAACGATAATGATATTTCCTTTTTATTACATCCGTAAAATTTAAGAAATAGCATAAATCAGTGTTCTGAATTAAACCACTATAATATCGCCTGCTTTGACCAGAAAGACATGGCTAACGGTAGCAAATGAGTTTAGTGCCAACTTTACCCTGGAGGCAGTCATTGAAATTCCAGAAATCCTTGAATCTTTTATACACTCTAATCATAAAGAAATGTATCCTGATTGCACTTTCAAAAAACGAGAATACCACTTCAGATGTCCACTCACTTTACCGGGATGCCTTATAAATAGCACCAATTATGACCTTGTGGAACACCTCCTTAACATGTTGAACATAAACTAAGCCACAAGTTATGTTCTTGAATTATGCACGTCATCTCTTCTGATGCCCCTTCATAAGAAGGGGGACCAACTGTTAATGTGATGAAAAACTAAAAAGTGTAGAAGTGGATTTTCTGTAGTAGAATTATTTCAGGCATTGTTTCTAAGCAAGCTAGGCTACATTTGTGTTCTGTGAGAATTGTTTGACATTGTGCTGTAAGTGTGTATTGCAGGTCAAGATAAAGCATAGCTCTCCTCTGTATGTTAATAAACAAAATGGTATTATGGAGCATTGTATAACCAGGAGAAGAGTTAAGTCTGCAGAAAGTCTAACATTGTGTTCTGACCTTTTACAGACTGTAATAAATGAAGTGTGTATCCTCTTGAGATAAAGGGTAACATGTCTAGAAGTAGAGTGAGCGATTTAAGGGTATGACAGATATGAGCTGTAAATTTAAATGAGGAAAGAATTATTGCAAAATCTAATTGTCTATTCTAAGGAGTGAGGAGTTGTAATTTGAATAGAGTGTTTCAGAAGGTACCACCTAAGTTGAGAGTACTTGTACTCGTGTATCTAACCTTAGCCATATAGCCAGACATTTTTGATTTGCTTTCTGCGGTTTTTCACTAAGTTGCTGATTATAGTCTGAATAAGTGTTGTTACAACATGATTTTATGTCTTTGTGAATTTACTGTGAGGTGGACAGTGTTCTGGACATTTATACCCACCACAGTCCCCTGCAGCTGTAGATCCTCTGGCCTTGCTAGTCTACTTTGTAATGCCAAAGAATGCATTATACCTGACTTCATAAACTGCAATATCAAAAAATCTGATAGCACTTTGACCCTTAACAGTTTGGTTTTGTCAAGAAAGAGGCAATGTCTTTCTTGAAAGAAGTTCATTAAATTATAAAGTCCTACAGGCAGTGTATACTGGTCACTTGCTCCACAAATCATACCTGGATTTAGTGAAGGCATTTGATGCCAACCCCCACACTAATATTGCAGCTAAACTAAGAACCTTAGATAAAGGGCCTCACTGGGGCAGATGCCTGGTGTCAAAGCCATGGCCTCAAGCTCAGTGCCAAAAAGTGCATTGTCATCCCTTTTGTTAACAACTCTGTACCCATGAACTACCACATAGGCGATAGTGTACTTAACACCGAAAGTGTGATAAGAGACCTTGGGACACAGGTGGACAGTAGTCTCTCCTTTGATAATCACATTGCCACAGTAGTCAGGAAATCCTTCTACGTGGCACACGCCATCACAAAAGGTTTCTCATCCAGGACAAAAGGGGTCCTTGTTCCCCTCTACTCATCACTCATTAGACCCATTATAGAGTACAATGCCCCCTTTGGTATGTACCTCACAAGACTTCTACAACAACTGGAAAGGCCGCAGAAATACTTCACAAAGAGAATTACTGGCCTCAAACAGATTCCCTACGCAGACAGTCTCAAAAGACTTCAGCTTTACTCTGTTGCATGTCGCCTACTCAGAGGCAATCTCTGCCTAACATACAAAGCTATGTCAAACCCGGAGCTGTTGGACATGCTCCACTTAACAAAATCCCAATCCCTCTGAGCTACACGCTCTAGGGACCAAAACCTTGTCACCACAATAAACAGGACACGCTGGAGGGATAGATTCCTGTCCCAGAGACTTCCCCATACTCTGGAACAAGCTACCTATCTATATCCAACAAAGCTCCTCATTAGCACTCCAAGAAAAATCTTGATTGAATGGGAGATAAGAAATTCACTTCTGTGGTTCTGCTTGACAGGGGCATAGGAAAATAATTTTCTTGGGTGGCAAAAGCCAGGGTACCGTTTGGCTAGGCTTATATAGGCCCTAGGGCCAATAGCCTTAGTACCTACCTATGAAATATAGACCCTTACATAGTATGGCAAATAACAGATTGGCTGAAAAGCTAGAACCCACTTAAAGTAGCAAGTGCCTCTTCAGAAAGCAGGAGAATAACTAGCGAATTACAGCAGGGCTGTGTCCCAAGACCACTCCTTTTTGGCATATACTTCTCTGACCTCCAAATCATTAACCCAAACTTGTGGCTAATGAAGTTTGCTGATGACTCCAAGAGTTATTGTTCAGCAACCCCTTGTTATGGCATCACTACAGCAAGAACTAATGCTTACAACCCAGTGGTGTACTAAAAAAATTTAAAGGTAAAAGTGCAGGGGATTGACAACTTGAGCCACTAGGTTTAAGCACATTTAAAAAAAAAGACTGAAACAGGAATGGTGAGGTGAACACCAGTTGCCAGCTTCTCCATTGTTTGCAAGTAATCAGCTTCTAGTTCCTGTGACTTGCCAAATGAGAAACCAGCTAATTTCCCGCCCCCCTCGACCTCAGAACTTGAAATATTCAAGGGGAGATAACACAGTATAATAAAACATACTGCAGACAAGAAAACAATATGAACTGAACACAAGAATGAGATACAATCACTTTCTGTTGTACCTTATTGTTGAACACAGTGATGTTCATCATTCCACTGACTTTCTTTCCTGTGTGGATCCTTTGTGAGAACCACTGAAAATCATTTTCTGCAGTTGTTATTCCCAGATTTGCACCTGGTTTTGAATCTTTTTTAATGTTCCCTGGTCTGGCGGATCTTGGCCATGATAGCCTATCATAGTGGTCTCTTCTTTGGACTTTGGGAAGCATTTGGTCGGTCCTTTTCCAGTGCCATTGTAATTTGATGGTGTTGCATTGCTTATAGAGTATCTTTGCTGTATCTCTTTATAAAGACTAGTACAGTTCAGGTTCGGTTCCATTTTAAACATTTACAGGGGGTATAATTTTGGAAGTTCTGAATATACAAAGGAATACAAAGTGCAAAGCAGTGCAATGTTAAGGTTTGCTGCAAACCTCCATGTTGCTGTGCGTGCCTGTTGTCAGTCTGGAAGAGGTAAGACAGTTGACTCTTAGTTCAGTATTTCAGTAATCCTCACATATACAGTCTGTTACGTTCTTCATTCTGGCATAAGTAGAGTTTAAGATGGTGAGGTGGTTGGCAAAAGTTAGTGCATCTTGGGTGATGTAAGAGATATTTGTTCCATTGTAGGTCCTTCATAAGGACAAAATTGGGGAAACGGTGTAGCTGTGGTAGTTACTTGAAAGTGTTATAACCCTGGTGGAATTGCAATTCTCTAGTATATGACCCTACAGCTGCTGCAAGCCATATTGAAATATGCTCGTTAGTGAAAGAAAGGAGAGGTTGGAGGGAATGGCTTTAAAAGCTTGTATCATGTGTACAGAGTACGTATAGTAGTGTAGAATAAGGGGGGTGAGAATGGTGATGGTGCTTTTTAAAATGCAGTTTTAGATAAATTCTAAAGAAAAAATTGCTTAAACTTATTACATTTTGATAGCACGAGTATGGAGAATTGGTCATTGTGTTTCTAAGTTCAGAGGTTGTTAACCTTATGGTTAGAGAGAATTGAGAAATTTGGCCAGATCTCCCATGTTGTAGCATGAGTATGCTAATTTTCCTTGTTAAAAAATCATAACCAAATGCTCCCTGCATAAGATTATGGTTACCCATCATATGCTGACTGATTTTTTGAAGATAGTTAAGGAGTTGCGCTGTTTGGAACAGACTTCTTTTACACATCAAATAAAAGAGATAATCTGGGTCAGAAAGTGATCATGCCAGCAGGTTTTAGGTCTTTAGAACAAACATCTGGAAGGCTATTTTTGTCAGGGTGTAGAATGTTGGAAAAAGGCCAGGTCTTTCCCTGCACAATAAGCTAAAAGGCCAGGACTTTCCCTGCACAATAAGCTAAATGGAAGTCCTCACTCAGTAGTCTGTATGATACAGAGTTAGAGGGAAAAGGTTTTAATCTATCAAGGTAGTTTGGGTTAACTAAGAAATATATTTTTGTCAATAATCTTTTGGGTCTTTCCAGTTGTACAGGGCATGTAGATAGATGCATCTTAAATTAACCCAGTATTTCAAGGTAGTTCTGAAGAGGAAGAACACAGTGGAATCGAGACTTTCCTGGATCAGGATGACATCCTGACAGAAGCTATGAGGTAATAGGCCTACCTTTTAGAAATCCATAATCAAACTTTTTTTGTGGATGGTGCCAAGAGATAGAGGTTAGTATTAAGCGCCCAGTATCTAATGACTTGTAATACTGAATGTTAGAAGGTCTACATAATCTTTATGAACTGCATTGGATGGCGATTTTTATGGTTGAAAAATGTTAGGAAAGAATCCCATTTTATCTTCTTGCACAGGAGCGGCATAAAGTTATGTTACAAATTCAAAAGCAGCCATGTTGTGCATATTTGCTAAATTTTGAGTTCATATTTATAATGGTGAATCTGTTTTTAAATGTAATATTTTGTGTCAAGTTAACACTGTCAGTGTATTTTGCAAATCTGAGGCAGCCTTACTATAAATACGTGTTGTCTCCTTTTACATTTGTCGCAAAAATGTGTGTTGATGTGTGTAACCTCTCATTAGCTAGGAATGTACTGGGCTGTTGAATGATTTTTGCAAGCATAACTCCTGAGAATGCATTAACAGTTGCAAACAGGTGTTTTCAAAGATAACATGGTTAGGAATGTTTACAAAGGGAAGCATATAAAGGTAGTGCATTATTAATGTGATGTTACTTTAGGCTGAAGTACGGTTGAAGTAGAATTCCACTTAAAATTACTTTTTTCAGGTCATACGGGCTGTTTAACAGTTAGTACTGAATTGCTTGCTTTGAAGCTTCTTATTCCTTGAAGAGGGTTCAGCTGTTTGATGTAATATGACCATGGCCAACTTTCTGTACCTGTAGGACTTGAGGCAGCTGAGAAAGCAAAATTTTTCCAGGAGACAACACCTCATCTCTTTTTCCACTGTTCAGAAAGAATGACCCCTTTAAATCTCTTGCTCTTGCCACATGCAAGTACAATTGCACCTACTGTCTCTCTTAGGCTATCCATTTTAGGAGATGTTTACAAGCATTTTGCTGAACTTCAGTAGTTTTTTCAGTGCCTTTACGCTCTCCTGGTTGCATCCTACACTTAGTAAATTTAAAAACAAGAATTAATTTTGAGTTTTTGTCACCAGTCAATCACTTCCCAGCATTTTCTCTCGCTAAGCCTTCCAGACACAAGTATTTATTTCTCAGTGTTCTACTGATTTTTTAATTCTTAATAGGCACTGATGCTGTAGTTCAGACTTAAGTGCAACTTTTAGGACCTCTACTGATGTGTGCAGATGTTCATCGTGTTTCACTGTTGCAGTCATTACTCTTGGGTTATCTTGCTGGCAGGCTACACTCAGTCAGCCAGAATTCCAAAGTCTAGGTCCGGTGTCAGTTGCTGTCGCCTCTTCCCCTGACGTCAATGTGCCAGGGATATAAGATGCAGCTGACGCTATTTTCTTCAGTCTTTCTTGCCGCGAGGTGCCCGAAGCAAAAGCAGTTTGCAAGTGCCGGTTGGCCGACTCCTGAGATTTTCGAATCTGAATTTCAGAACCAAAGTCTTCATTAAAGCTAAGTACCCCATTGGGGAAACTTTTTTTCTTGCTCCAGACCGATGTCAGAAAAAGTTAACAATTGTATTTCTTGTGGGAAGCAAATACCTCATAAGGATTTTCACTCTTACTGTATTCCTTGCCTAGGCCCTGATCACAATGTTGCTAGTTATCGGTTTTGTGCTAGATTTAACCAACGCACTATCAAGCGTCGCTTCGATTTTGCATTTCATTACTTTGGCCGAAGATTTAATTATAGAATGCCGTCAGACCAGCCGACAACCGGAGTTTACAAAAAACACAAGGACAAAGAAAAGGATAGACATCAGAGGTCCAAAACCGACAAAGCCTCTACTAGGCCGGTTCTCAGTGAGGCGCATTCGCAGCCCCTGGCGCCCGCTACCTCAGAGCCACAGGCCGCCATGTGGAGCCGACTGGGCCTCTGGGTACTCAAGGTATTGGACATTTGGAAATCATTCCCTCAGATGGGTCCTGAGCCGCTGAGCAGGCATCAGCTTCTGAGGGTGTCTTCAGACCTACACAACTATATATTAAGCCATCTTCAACTTCAAAGACTAAAGCAGCACTAAAGACAAAGAAACAAGTACAGCATTCTCCTACTCAGACTTACATGCCTAAAAAACAGATGCTCAAAATGGCCGAAGACCTAATTACTTTGATCAGGGGCTCCCATCCCCCTCCTGATAAGAGGCCTAGGCAAGAGACAGAGTATGATTCTTCTGATCAGGTTTCTATTTCCTCTGATTCCACTTCTGAACAGGATTGCTCCATGCTTCCCTATGAGGATTCTGATGCTGAAGAATCCATTCCTTCAGCCTCTCCTCCTGAGGATTATTCTTTTGGGGAAACCCTGCATACCATGAGGGAGCATTTCCACTGGGAGAGCCAAGATTATTCTGGATCTAAGAAAAGGCTCAGAGACTTTCTGCTACTTCCTCAGCACAGACCACTTGCTATTCCACCTGTTCTAGACATTGTAGATGTATTTTGAGTCCGGCTTGTCCCCAGACTCATTACCACCTGCACCTGCTAAGCCAGACAGATAACTACAGGGTCCTGGATTCTCATAAATTCCTATATAAAAACCCCGCTGCTGACCCAGAAACTATATCTCGGGGTCCCAAGGGGGTTCCACTGCAAAAAACCCCTGTCCCCTCTGATAGGGATTCCAGGGATCTAGACAGATGGGGGAAAATGTCTACACTTCTGCTACCCTGGCTGTAAGGGCTTTAAATTGTCAGTTTCATGTGCTTAAATATCAGCAATATTTAATGTCACTGCTTAAACAGAAATTGTTGACAAATAATGAATGTTCAGAGAACAAGGAATTGCAGGATTTATTGCATGCAGCTGAACAAGTGGGAAAGCATACTTTGCAATGTGGTTATGATTCACTGGAGGCCTCTTGCAGGGCCGCTGTTACAGGTTCTGTTATTAGAAGGCATGCTTGGTTAAAAGAACAGACTCTGCCTGATCATGTTAAAGCAAAATTATTAGATGCACCATTACAGCACCATTACAGCATGATACTTTGTTTGGTACTAAAGCAGAAGAGGTGTTGAAAAAAATGGAGGATAAAGCAAAATTCATGCAGACAGTCAAGGATTTCCTACAGGTACAGCCACCCAGGTTTAGCAGGAACTGCCCTTCCAAAAATTGGTCCTTTCCAGTGTGAGGCAGATACAGGCATCCCAGAGGCAGATCTCAGCCCCAAGGTTCATACAGGCCTAAACAATGGGGTGCTGCTACCTCCAAAAGCGGAGAAGACAAATCACAACCTTACAGGAAACAGTCCCAATGACTTTCCTCTACCAGTACAAAGCACTTTTCTTTTGGCAGCCCCCTTAGGGGGAAAACCTAGCACTTTTTTAATAAAATTGGCAAATGGTTACCCAAGACAAATGGGTCCTGAACATAGTGTCCCAAGGCTATAGGTTTCATTTTCGCACTCCTACCAAGGTCAAAAGGTATGCCAGACCTGCCACACAATCAATGGGCATAGACACAAAAACAAATTACAGCCCTCATGGACACGAGGGCCATTCAGCGAGTACCACAACAAGAGCAGGGGCAAGGATTTTACTAAAGACTTTTCCTAGTACCCAGAAAGAACAAAATCTGGAGACCAATACTGGACCTGTCTATACTAAATACGTTTCTGGAAGTTCCAAAATTCAAGATGTTGACTGCTGGGCAAGGAGGCTTGGCTCATAACTTTGGACCTAAAAGAGGCATACCTGCATGTCCCAATCAGACAATCTTGCAGAATATACCTCAGATTTATAGCTGGCTCAATACATTACCAGTTCTCTGCACTGCCCTTTGGCTTATCTACTGTGCCCAGGGTCTTCACAAAATGCCTGGCACCACTAATTGTGTTTTGCAGACAAAAATGAATTCAGATTTATCCCTACTTGAACGACTGCCTAATTCAAGCAGAGAACAAAGACATTCTTCTACAGCATCTGGCGTTTGTAAAAAGATTACTAATTGGCGTTTGTAAAAAGATTACTAATTGGCTTAGGGTACACAGTAAACGAAAATAAATCAAGACTAGTGCCCACTCAAGAGATAATATTCCTGGGTGCAAGCTTAAATACAACTGCCCAGATGGCTCATCTCACGCCAGGCAAACAAAAGCAACTGACTTCTTACTTCATGAAATTGGCAACAAAAACCCACTTACCTGCAAGGAAAATCCTGCAGGCCTTTGGTTTCATGGCATCCTGCATTCTACTAATTCCATATGCCAGACTGCATATGAGGAATCTACAATGGTATCTAAAAAGTGTGGACTCTGCATTGCCACAGCCTGGAGACAGTAATTGCACTCATTCCCTGCCTGCAACAGGGGTTTCGATGGTGGGCAGAAGCCTGTCACCACAACAAGGGTTTGCCATTCAGTTTACCCACAGCCGGACAGACACTGACAACAGGTGCATCAGATTATGCCTGGGGAGCCCATATGGCAGGAAAATGTATTCAGGGCACATGGCCTGCAAACCATATGCATATTCACATCAATCAAAAAGAAATGCTAGCTGTTCAAAGTGCCCTGACAGCTTTCAAGGACCTGCTTCATCCAGGACAGTTACTGATAAAGACAGACAACACTACGGTCATGTGGTACATAACCAAGCAGGGAGGTACACATTCCTACCCCCTCTGCAGACAAGCAATGACCTTATGGGACACAGCATTGGCTTTTCAAATTCACCTGCAAGCACAATTCCTGCCAGGAAAAACAAATACTCTGGCAGACGAACTAAGCAGAAAACCTCATGGATCCCCATGAATGGAAACTAGATCCACAAGTCTTCAGCATTAAATAAGGAAATGGGGATGCCCAGACATAGATCTATTTGCCTCCCCTCACAGCTGCCAATTGCAGAGATTTTGCACAAGGATTTATCGCAAGCAAGCATGGAAAGTGGACGCCTTATCCTTCAGCTGGAAAAAAACTAACGGTATATGCTTTTCCCCCACTGCCTCTCCTTCCCAGGGTACTCCTAAAGGTCAGACAAGAGAAGCCAAAAATTATACTGATTGCATCAGACTGGCCACACCAGCACTGGTACCCAATCCTAAAGAGCTCGTCTCAAGGTCCAGCATGGATATTGCCTCAAACTTCTCACTTGCTGACCCAACAAAACTATCAGATCCTGGACAGCCAACTTAGGACCTTAAATCTGGCAGCATGGCGGATAATGTAGCCATTCAGAACACTCTACTTTCAAAAGCTGTTATGGATGTTATTTTGGAGGCCAGGAGGCCCAGCACCAGAAAATCTTATGCAGGAAAAATGGAAGATATTCTGTGCTTGGAACCAGGAACAAGGCATGGACACGTGTGTACCAAATATCCCTCAGATTTTACAATACCTAACCGAGATGCTGAGCAAAGGCCTTTCCTTCTCATCAATTAAGATTCGTGCCTCTGCCTTTTCAGCCCATTACAGTACGGAAACGCCTATCTTTTCTCATCCTTTAATAAGGCAGTACCTCAGAGGGGCCAGAAACATTAGGCCTCCAAGGAGAGCACCAATTCCAGCCTGAGACCTCAATTATGTTTTGGAAAAACTCACACTGCCTCCTTTCGAGCCAGCAACAACAGCAGACATAAAATTCTTATCCTGGAAAACAGCTCTGCTCCTAGCAATAACCTCTGCAAGGCGAGTCTCTGAGTTACAAGCACTCATGGCTGTGGAGCCTTTCATCATTTTTCATCCAGACAGGGTTTCTCTGAGGACAAACCCTACATTTATGCCTAAGGTGGTGTCCAGTGTGGCCCTTAACCAAACCATTCACTTGCCAACCTTTTATCCTAATCCACAGAACAAGGGTGAGAACATTCTGCATTCTTTGGAGATGCACAGGCAGTTACAATTCTACTTGGACAGAACTAATGCTTTCAGAAAGACTGAGCAACATTTGGTGTCATATGCTGCATGATCACAAGGAAAGGCTATCTCAAAACAGACCATTTCAAAATGGATAGGCCATTGCATCCGTTTCTGCTATTTTCAACATGGCAAATCAGTGCCCAAGGGCATTAGGCCTCATTCCACAAGAGCAGCAGCCACTTCAGCAGCCTTCCTCAGAGGAGTACCAACCAAAGATATCTTAGAGGCAGCAACTTGGGAGTTCAGTGCACACCTTTACAAAGCACTACCACTTACCTCTGTACTCTAAATCCAGAGCAGGCTTGGCCACTGCAGTTCTGCAGGGCCTTTTAGCCTCTCCTAATCCTATTTAGCCCAGCCACCCTTCCTCAGCTTTGGGATTCAACCCAAGAGTAATGACTGCAACAGTGAAACACGATGAACCTAGTACAGTTGTGTACCTAGCATAAATGTAGATGTTGGAGTGTATTCACTGTTGCAGTTCAGGTTACCCACCCACAATCCCCCTTTTCTTTGCTGGGACTTATCTGCACTTCTCTATCCTATGCAACCTATTTGGTGTATTTGCTTGTAGATGAAGGAAATGTTATTTTTGTGCATGCATTCTTATTGGCATATTTTGCAGCCTACCAATTTGGGGGCACCTGACATCTGAGGCAAGAAAAACTGAAGAAAATTGCATCGGATGCATCTTTTATACCCCTGGCGCACTGACGTCAGGGAAGAGGTGACAGCAACCGACGCCGGACCTAGACTTTGGAATTCTGGACGACTGAGGGTAGCCTGCCAGCAGGATAACCCAAGAGTAATGACTGCAACAGTGAATACACTCTAACATATACATTTATGGTAGGTACACAACTGTACTTTCCTGCCAGCAGGATAACCCAAGAGTAATGACTGCAACAGTGAATACACTCTAACATATACATTTATGGTAGGTACACAACTGTACTTTCCTGAATCACTTTTGGAATCAGAATCTTTTTTTCCTTTTGGCAGTTGCTGGAAATTTTGTTCACGTTTTTGTCTTCATGTAACTGAATCTATAAAAAAAAAACTTTTGGGGTTTCACTGGCAACCACATTTTTTTTATTTCAGTGTACATTGGATTCTACTTGTAATTTTTTAGAACTAACCAAATCATTTTTTGTCTTGATTTTTTTTTTTTTTTCTTCTCAACAGATATCCTTGACTTAAGTTAGTAGATGCTCATCTGTACATGGGCTCCCAGCATTTTGTTCCTTGTGTATGGAACTTTTCTGGGTACTTGCGTATTATCGCAACCAGATTTTGAAGAACTCATGACTGGCACACTTTTCGTCATACGAGTGCATTTCAGACTGAAAAGGAGTGTTCAAACTCCGGACTACTTTTGAAGCACAGTGGTTAAACAGCAGGAGTGGGAATAACCTCCAAATTCCTCTTCCTGTTTAGGCTCCGCTGCAGTCCCTGTTTAGCAACTTCAACAGTCACACTTACGATTTTCAAACATTCCGAAATGCATGCAATACTTTCTATTAAGGCTTCATTACTTGTTGACACTGACATTGATTTGCAAAATCCTTGTAGTCTTAGTGTATCTGCCTATGTTTTAAAATATTTATAGCAATTTCACATCCAATAATTTGAAGCTCTGTGTTGTCATATAACTTGGTGTCGTGTAACAGAATGTTTACGTAAGAAAGTCAGTGTGGGGCTTGACTATGCACCAAATCAGTTAGATCCAAAGGGGTTTCAGCAGAAAATATTTGGTTGTAACTGGAGGGGTGGGGGCATAAACAACAAATAAAGAAGTATCAGAGAAAGGTAATGTAATTTGGAACTGTTACCAGCTTAACCTCTGCCTCAGTCTGCATATGAAAACAGCAGAAATGAGATTGCAGGGTCCTGGGAGAATGTGTCTTTTGCAGAACCGTGGAAATCCCAGAGACGCATCTTCTCCAGACTAAATCAAGCTGTCTGTGACCCACAAGTAAAAGCACACACTTCTGTGACATACACACACTTCAGTACACAGTCTGACCACATTTCTTGCCCTGACAAACGAGCATAAAGCGCCCGCTGTGAAACTGAACAATCTGGTTGCGATAATACGCAAGTACCCTTTTCTGTTTGACCCTCTCGCCAGTGCAGTTGTGGCTTCCTTGGGGGTTAGGGTCATAACTCTGCGTACTTAGTTGCTGTTATGCCGGTTTGGCCCTCTTTTAGCCTGGTTCTAAGATCACTGGTAGTGTTTAAGAACTAGCAGAGTTTTTTTCCCCCTTAAACAATTTCTAAGAAGCATTTATTTAGCCTTATTAAATCTGTAGAAGTTGTAGATTATTTCTACATGACTTGCTTTGGATTCATTGTATTTAGTTGCAGGTTGAACAAAATAATTCACTGTGAGCCCCTCGGCAGAACATTTCTGTTTTCTGTGTCACGTGTGGTCCTGTAGCTTACAAAACATACAGATATTTAGCTTGTCCTGACCTTGTTTTATATACCTAACCCTTTTGGGACACCTGTATACGTGTTTCTGCATGAATGGAGCATATATGTTTTGACTACAAGCATAGCTGGTTCAACCAACACCTTGGGCCAGTACTTTAAACCAGTGCCCCAATCCCACAGCTCTTCAAGTGAAGAGCAAGAACAAAAAAGAAAAAAAAAAGGCACTTCACTGTAATAAGCCAATCCGTAATGATTGATTTATTACAGTTAGATCTATGCCCCTCCCTCCAGGCTCTTCAAGTCAAATGAACACACAAAAAAAAGCATGTTCCTTTTACTGGCACACCAACCAGGTGGCCAGATGCACGACACGCCCCTCCTCCCTCCTGTCCCAGCCGTTCAGGTGCTGCCGCCAACCCTCCTTCAGCTTATTTTATTAAAAAGTAGTCTCTTAAACTGCAAATGTAGCCTGCATGGCACACTACAGTGCTCATGTTTTAATTTAAAAAAAGTTATTTTTAAACTGTAGCAAATTGTTTGTTATAAATGTAGCACACAGTTGCTACAGTTTATACTCTGCCTGCACAGAGCACTATTTTAATTAAATTGACAGTTAAAAAATTTAATACTGACAATGTAGCAAGCAGTTTAGTCCATACACAGAGTGCTACAGTGCTCAGGTTTGACCTCAAATGTATTATCCGCTTTTAAAAACCAGTATTACATTAGAGAGAGAGCGGGAACTGCTGATCATGCCCCCAACACTTTAACAATTGCCCTTCTCACCCTGTCATAGCTATGCTACTTGTTTTGAGCCACTCATCTCAGTGGTCTGATTTATGGTGCCAGTTGTGGTTTTCTGTCTGCCTGTGGTTGACGTTTTATACTACCTCCTACAGATGCAGAACACTTCTTGGACAAACCTGTCCTTTTATTTTGATCAAGATTCTTGGTGTCATATCTCCCAACACACAAAGGTTTTCATTTCATATCCAGAGCAAAGGGTCTCCTTGACCCTTGATTCAAGGCCCTGACTATCCATGCCTTGTCTTCAGTACCTGTTTGGCATCAAGCAGCTGTGCACAAAGTTGGTCTTTCTCTGTGGGAGCCACTTTAGAGTTTGCCACACACACTTTACAGGTAATACAAGACTTGCACAAAAACATAGTTTATATACACTGCAAAATAAAAAGGCTTGTCTGCAAGCAAGCTCAAAGTGTCAAAACATAAAAAGTTACAAAAAGGTAAATATAAAATGTCTTGGATAAACATGTACGATAGACATCACAGTATGAGCATGTACAAATGTATAAAAGTCATTTGTCAAGCTTGGGAAAAAAAGAGACTCTGAGAAGAGGAGAGGACAGATTCCTCAGTTAGGATTTATTGGGAGGGCAATGAGATACAAAGTTTGTTAGGGATGTAGAGTTGAGCAGTTTAGAGGTCTATCCAGGGCAGTTATAAGAACAGAGCCAGGAGTCTTTCAGATGTAGTTTTAGGAGTTTTTTAAACTGTTAAAGAGCAGCAGTTAGTAATTTTGGGTGGGCAGTTTGTTCCATAGGTTAGGGATGTAGTTTGAAAAGAGTGATTCTCCAGCTGTGTTATCTGCTTTGGTGGTGTCTAGTAGGAATTTATTATTAGAGCAGAGGGGTCTGGAAGTGATGTATGGTTGTAATAGTTTTTGGAGGGCAGGGGTTTTGTCTGGTTGATGCAGTATGTTGTGGGCAAAGGTTAACTAAAGCATAGTGGCTGAGGAAGTTCTAGTCATTCTGGTTGCTTGAGTTGTACAGTGATATGTTCTGTATGGGGCATCAATGACAAACTTGGCAATTTTGTTATAACACGCTTCGAGTTTAGTTAGTTCAGATTTGCAGAGGTTGGTTAAGATTGGAGAGGCATATAGGAGAGAAGATAGGAGATGCGTGCGAGCAATAGTAGCTTTTGAGTGTCTAGTTAGGAATTTTGTTTTGTAAAGTAAACCTAGTTTCTTGTGGACCTTCTTAATGGTTTGTGCTATGTGTATATCGAACCTCAAGTTGTTGTCTATTTCTACACCCAGCAGTTTGGTATGAGTTGTAGGGGTGATGGATTTATTTTTGGATAGGATGGTGAAAGTTTGGGAGGGGGGCTCACTTTTGTTGGTGAGAAAAGGAGCTTTGTTTTCTTGGTTTAATACGAGTTAGGAGTTGCTGAGCCATGTTTTTATAGACAGGAAGGAGTCTTGGGTTGTGGTGTGGAGGTCATGAAGGGATGGAGCTGAGCAGTTGAGCATAGAGTCATCTGCATATTGTATGACAGTGACTTTTGTAGTGTGGCGGTGTGGAGCTGGTTGGTGAGGAGTAGAGGTCCAAGGATGGAGCCTTATGGAACCTCTAAAGTAACAGGAAGAAGAGGAGAAAGTTGTTGCCATTGGGTGGCCTGCTGTTATCCTGATAGGTAACTTCTGAACCATGTGATAGTGGAGTTACTGAGATTTAGGATGGAGCGAATGCTGATGAATTTGTCATGATTGACCATATCAAAGGCCTTTGACAAGTCTAGAAATGTAGCAGATAACAAACGGTCTTCTGTTTCTATAGTGGCTCACTGCATTTGTGAAGGACGTGAGGGCTGTGGTAGTGTGGTGAGAGGGGCGGAAACCATGTTGAGTGTTTGACAATAGTTTATTTGTGTTATGGTAAGTCATTAATTGAGTGTGTATAGTCCTCTGTAGGATTTTAGATAAGGGGCACAGGATGGCAATTGGCCTATAATTAGTAAGTTCAGTTGGGTTGCCTCCTTTATGTAAGGGTATTGTGCATGAGATTTTCCAAATATCTGAGACCATGTTTTCTGATGATCTGTTTGAGTATGACTACTGGGTATGCTAAAGCATCTGCTGTGATTTGCAGAAATTCTGCTGGGAGGTTGTCTGTGGCTAATGAGGTAGGTTTTAGTTTTCTTAGTAGTTTTCTTGTATCAACAGACACTCTGTGGAATGTAAAGCGGTTGCAGCTGTTTTGGGAGTTGGTGCTTTGTTGGGCTGTGGGTGGAGTTGGGGTGGTGGAGACAGCGTGAGGAATTGGCAAGGATTTGGATAGTTTCAGTAAAGTATTTATTGAACTGGGTTGCTGTGCTGTCAGGATTGATGGCTGATGGGGGTAGTAGTAGCTGATTTGCCTGGTAGAAGTATATTATTAATTTCGACCCAGAATTTTGAGGGTTATTATGGTATTTGTTTCTGTATATTATGTTAGTAGTTGGTTTTGTCTGATCTTACTAATTTCTTGGCTTTATTTTGCAATTCTAGGAATCTGTCTTGTTGATGAGGTTTTGTGTGTGTGTGTGTGTGTGTGTGTGTGTGTGTGTGTGTGTGTGTGTGTGTGTGTGTGTGTGTGTGTGTGTGTGTGTAACTGTTCCTATACCTCATGTCTAGCCTTTAATAAGGATCTACGTACCCTACTAAGCCAGGATGCATAGTTAGAGTTGACTCTTGATTGTTCGAGAGGGTGAGTGGCAGTTTAGTATGTCAAGGAAGGTGGTGTTGAAGAAGTTGACTGTCTTCATGGGGTAGCTGTCTGAGTGATTCCCAGTTGCAGCTATTTAGTGCAGAGATGAACTTGTATGAACTGAAGATTTGTTTTACTTCTAATTAGCTGGTAGGTTGATTGGCTGGTGTGGGGAGTAAGGGATCTTAGTAGAAAGGTTGGCAGATGAGTCACTCACACCATCACGGAGGCAGCCTGATTGGGTTGACAGGGATGGTTTGTTCACTAAGATCCAGTCTAGGATAGTGTGTCAGTTGGATTTGTCAGTCCTAGTACGAGATGTGTTAAGTTGGGTGAACCCATGTAGGTTCATATGTGATGATGGGGTTTGAGAGTAACAGTTGAGCCAGTCAGTATTGAAGTCTCCCATTAGGATAGTTTCCTGTGGGAGGGAATTACAGGCCCAGTATAGAATATTCTGTAGTGTGGGACTGTTGTTCCCAGCTGGGATATAACAACCTATGGTGTTAATTTTGTTTTTTTGGGTTGTGTCAATTTGGTACAGATAAGTTCTGTATTGTCAAAGTTTAGGATACTTAGTTGTAGGCAGTCAACCAGTAGGTGATCTTCAAATAGGATAGCTACCCTTCCACCCCTTTTGGATACCCTGTCTTTTTGTAGAACGCTGAACCCGGGAGCTACAATTTCATCATTGTTGTTGCTGGGTTTGAGCCAAGTTTCTGTAAGTATTACTATATCTGGGGAATAGTGAGAGCAGGGCATGCAGGCCATGGACTTGGTTTCCAATACTTCTTGCATTTATGTTAAGGAGAAGAGAATTGTTATGTTTCTGGTGTAATAGGCCTGGGTCAATGGTGGTGGAGTTGTTTACTTGATTTTTGGTGGGTATTGGGGCCAGGATTTGGGTGTATGTCACCGGAGCGGTTTAACTGATTGATAAGGTGCGAAATTAACTTGGTAACTTTGTGAAGTAGTTTAGTGTGTTTTGATAGGTGTGGGATGTTGTAGATAGAGGAAGGATTTTCTTAGTGTGGTAGTCTGTGTGGCTGGTATTGAAGAGGTTTGGAGATATGGGAGTGTAAGGTGGACTATTGTGATGGGCCAAAGAGGAGGTTTGGGAGGGAGGTGAATGATTGCCTGGTAACGGTGTGTAGTATGATAATGGTGTGATTTCTTGTTTCTGTCGGTGTAAAGTTTCTCAGCATCAATTTTCTAACAGACTTTGACTTTGGCTGCATGGTCCAGTGTCTGTTTGCCCCCCCCCCCAACTTGGGGGCCCAGATTATCAGTGCCCATCTTCAGTGCTGATTTAAATTATGACAGCTTGGCACCAAAGCGGCCTTTCTTTGTGGTTACTGTTTCAAGGCAGAACTTTGAGTACCTGAGCCTGCTTTGGAGTAGTTCTCTTATACATACAAGAGCCCTTTCTGTATTGAGCTGGGTTAGTGCTAGATGCTTTTTTGTGCAAGGACAGCTTTTTAGAGTGGGCAGAATAAGGAAATCTCATTGGGTTCTAAAGGGATGCTGCTACTTCCTATTTAGGAGCCTGTGTGCTTGTGACTTGTGTGTAGTTAACTGCTTACCAGTGCTATCCTAGGATGTTGTTTTAGGTTCTGTTTTCTTCTGCCCTTATTTTAGTGTACCTTCTCAAGGTAGCAGCTGAACCAGTATGGATGACAGGATCATTGTTAATCATATGGCACTTGAGTTTAAAAGACCGTTTTCAAGTGTCCTTAGTCATGTTGTACCCATAGTTTCTAGAAGGGCAAAGTAGGTCAATCCAGAGGTAGATTTACTAGTACCAAACAAATTGTCTAGGTTTAATTTCAAGGAAGCAAGAGTGCTGTCCTGCTCAACACACAAGCAGTTTGTTCCAGGGATGGTATACTTTAGATAATAAGTTTGTCCCTCCAGTGTGTCTTAATATGTTGTTGGAGATTTAAGTTCTTGGTTCTAGTACTTTTAGAACTGTTGCTCTTGCTGAAATGCAAGAGAACAAGGAGGGTTAGGTCCCTCATGGCACAAGTACAACAAGCAAATTGTGTAAGGAAGCAACTAAGTATAGGAATAGGGCTTCAAGGCTATCCTGGTAGCTCAAGGTTTAAGGCTAGGCTTTGCATTTTAGGATATTCAAGAATCTTTCTGGTTGCTTGATGTGTACATGCCAAAGGGGACATTGTATCTTGACTGGCCTAATTATGCCTTCATACCACGAGAACATTTTCAACTTGGATGCTACGATGCTATGCTTGTAGAGAACAGTTGTGCCAGGTAGAAAGATTTTCTGACTACCGTTACTGAATGGTGGTTGAATGCCAGTGAATCTGGCCCATTTACCAAGATCTATGATTACCTTGTCAGCTTGGTGTGGGGTCCTGGCTAAACCCTATATTGATAAGGACAGTTTACCGAATGTGACACTACTGCACTTTTTTGCATTTTTTTTTTAATAAGCAAGAAACATCTTTATTAAGTTATTTTGCATTTAATTTTGACCCTTTTCCTGTACTCTAGTGGTCAAGTGTTTATTTCTTGCTCTGGTTTTATATCCAAGAGTTATTTGACAGTAATTATCAGCTTGATGTCATCTGTGGACTTGGTCAGCCGTAGGTCTCTGGATGTCCTTCAAGGATGCATCTGTAGTCATCACATATGGGTTGTCCTGCCTCAGGCAGCCCTTCGGTCGGCTGGATTCCAAAGTCTGGGTCCGGCGTCAGCTGATGTCGCTCTTTCCCCGACGTCACAATGCCTGGGGTATAAAAGCGTCAGCCGGCGCCATCTTCCTCAGTCTTTCTTGCCGCGTGGTGCCCGAAGCAGAAGCAGTTCACAAGTGCCGGTCGGCCAGCTCCTGTATTTCAGCTACCGAAGACTTTAAAAAGCTAAGTACCCCGTTGGGGACTCTTTCTTGCCTCAGCCGATGTCAGATAAAGTTAATAATTGTTTAACTTGTGGGAAACAAATACCTCATAAGGATTTCCACTCTTACTGCCTTCCTTGCCTAGGCCCAGACCATGATGTCTCGGCCTGTTCAGCCTGTGCTTCCTTCAACCGACGAACACTTAGACGTCGGTCGGAGTTTGCAGAGGAGTTTTTTGGGGCTAGTTTTGCTTATAAAATGCCGTCGGAGACCCCGACTTCACATTTAGTTCAAAAACGGAAAGACAAGGACCGACACGCGGTCCGTGGTTTCGGCTGAAACCATGGCAAGGCCTACCGCGAGTGTCTCTGTTTCGGCTGAAACCGAGTCCTTAGCTCCTCCGATTCCCGAAACCGCACAACCGACGACCTCTGCACCGGATGCCCCTGCCGAGTCGGTTGTTGTATTACCTGCTGAAACTGGTGTCCTGGAATCTTCCGACACCATCCCTTTAGATAAATCTACTCCAGCACGTGGTGCAGCCAGGCCTCCTGCATCCATGTCCATTAAGGCTTTCTCTAGGGCTAAAGCTGCTAAACTCGCAAAAGCTTTGCCTCCCAAGGTTACTCCTCAGGGAACTTCTACTGGTGCTCAGATCCTAACCTTAGCAGAGGATCTTATCTCATTAATTAGGGGCTCACAACCCCACCTGGACAGAGGCTCACATCCACCTCCAGATAAAAGGCCCAGGGTTGAGCCCTCTGATCCCCACTCCTCTGATGAGTCTTCTGTTGGCTCTGCCCTCTCGGACCACCAGGAGGAGGCTTTTTCGGCCTATGAGGATTCTGATGCTGAAGAATCCATTCCCTCTGCCTCCCCTCCTGAAGAGTTTTCCTTTGGGGAGACACTGCATGCTATGAGAGAGCATTTCCAATGGCAGGGTCAGGATTTTTCAGACTCCAGGAAAAGATTAAGGACCTTTTTACATTTGCCTCGGCATAGGCCTTTAGCTATACCTCCTGTGTTAAATGTTGTTGATGATGTGTACTCTGATTCTAGCACAGCTCTTGATTCTCTCCCTCCGGCTCCTGCCAAACCTGATAGGTACTATAGGGTCCCGGACTCTCACCTTCACCTGTACAAGGGCCACTCTGCTGATCCTGAAACTATTTCTCAGGGCCCTAAAGGGGTTGCAGCTACCACTGCTAGAAATCCTCTACCCTCTGAGAGGGAGTCCAGAGCTTTAGAGAGATGGGGTAAAAAAGTGTATACTTCTGCAACTCTTTCTATGAGGGCATTAAATTGTCAATTTCATATGATACAGTACCAAGAGTATTTGTTAGATGAATTACATAAGAAACTGTCTTCCTCTGAACCCCTTGATCGCAAACCCCTTCAGGATCTGGTACATAACTCCCAGCAGGTTAGTAATCACTTTCTGCAGTGTGGTTATGATGCATTGGAAGCTTCATGTAGGTCAGCTATGACAGGTGCAGTCATACGTAGGCATGCTTGGCTGAAGGAACAATCTCTGCCAGACCATGTTAAAGCTAAACTTCTGGATGCTCCTCTGGAAAAACAGAAATTATTTGGTTCCACGGCTCAAGAGGTCTTAAAGAAATTTGAAGAAAAGGCAAAATCTGTGCAAACAGTCAAAGACTTTCTGCAAGTCCAACCACCAAGATTCAGCAGAAATTGGCCTACCAAGAATTGGTCCTTTCCGGATTCGGAAAGATTTCAGAGAGGCAGAAACAGACGTGCCAGAGGTAGAGGGCAAACTAGAGGCTCCAACAGAGGCCGTCAATGGCAGCCTCCAAACCAGAGAAGTAGTGCAGGATCAACAACTACTACACAAGGACAGACTCAATGACTTTGCTTTGACTCCACCGACCAGGGCTCAATTAGAAGCACCTTTGGGCGGAAAGCTTTCTTTATTCTCAGACAATTGGCACAGCATTACAAGGGACAAATGGACACTGCAAAATATAGACAAAGGATACAGGTTCCATTTTCACACATTGCCAAAAAGAAAAGGCATGCCAGACCTGCCACCAAATCGAAGGGCAGAGGCCTTGAAACAAATCTCCAGCTTAATACAAATGAAGGCTATAGAAAAGGTTCCCTCCTCAGAACAAGGCCAAGGATTTTATTCCAGACTATTCCTTGTTCCAAGAAAAGAAAATCAATGGAGGCCTATTCTCGACTTGTCCGCACTGAATACTTATCTCATTGTGCCAAAATTCAAAATGCTGACTACAGCAACTCCTTCCCATGCTGGGCAAGGGGTCTTGGCTGGTGACTCTAGACCTCAAGGAGGCATACCTGCATGTCCCTATCAGACAAAGTTGCAGAAGATACCTCAGATTTCTTACAGGGTCAGAGCATTATCAATTCTCAGCATTGCCCTTTGGCTTATCCACTGCGCCCAGAGTATTCACGAAATGCCTGGCATCAGTAATAGCACACTGCAGACTCCAGGGGATTCAAATCTACCCATATCTGGACGACTGCCTTATACAAGCGGACAACCAACAAACTCTGATAAAGGACTTAAATTATGCCATCAGTCTTCTGCAGGCCTTGGGATACACAGTCAACATGCACAAATCAAGACTTGTTCCATCCCAAAGAATAACCTTTCTGGGTGCGGATCTAGATACAACCACCCAAATGGCTTATCTCACAGAAGAAAAACCGTCAACTACCGGATTACTTCAAGAATCTGACAAGACAAACTCAGCTGACTGCAAGGAAAATCCTGCAGGCCCTGGGTTACATGACATCCTGTATTCTTCTGATTCCACAAGCAAGGCTACATATGAGAAAGCTACAGTGGTACCTAAGGAGTTTATGGACTCGGCACAGTCACAGTTTGGAAACTCTAATCCTACTCATTCCATGCCTTCACAAGGAATTTCTGTGGTGGGCTCAGGCCAGCCAGTCCAACAGAGGGCTGCCCTTCACAAAGCCAAAAACCTCCCAAACTATTACAACAGACGCTTCAGACATAGGCTGGGGAGCACACATGGAGGGCAGAGGTTTACAAGGACAGTGGTCATGAAAGGAGCTACGCATGCACATAAATCAAAAAGAAATGCTAGCAGTGATACACGCAATCGAGGCCTTCAAACTCTTTCTGCATCAAGGCCATCTACTAATAAGGACAGACAACACCACAGTTATGTGGTACATAAACAAGCAAGGAGGTACCCATTCTTACCCTCTGTGCAGACTGGCGATGAATCTATGGGATCTTTCCCTGAAACTCAATATACAACTACAAGCTCAGTTTGTGCCAGGAAAGGACAATACACTGGCAGACAGCTTAAGCAGAAATATCATGGATGCACATGAATGGATGCTGCACCCAGACATTTTCCAACAGATAACACAATCTTGGGGGAGGCCTGGACATAGATCTATTTGCTTCCCCCACAATCAACTGAAGAAAATCTGCTCAAGGACATACCACCCACAAGCCTGGAAAGTGGACGCCCTCTCTCTCAGCTGGAGAAATCTGAACGTGTATGCATTTCCTCCCCTTCCATTGATGTCCAAGGTGTTACTGAAGATCAGGTCAGAGCAGCCAAAAGTGATCCTGATAGCTCCAGACTGGCCAAGACAGCACTGGTACCCACTGCTGAGGAGCATGTCACGTACGAAGTCATGGCCCCTACCTCTATGGCCACTTCTACTGACACAGCACAGATACAAAACTCTCCACTCCAACCTGAAAACATTGCAACTAACAGCGTGGAGAATACCTTGATTCCTCCTCAGGATAAGCTATCCCAGAGAGTAAAGAATATTATTCTGGAAGCTCGCCACCCTTCCACAAGGAAGACATACTCAGCAAAATGGAAAAGATTTCTCATCTGGAACACCACAAAGGGCCTAGATGCAACAATGATGAACATGGCACATATTCTGGAATATTTGGCAGAAATGTTCCACAATGGACTGTCTTACTCTTCTATTAAGATCCATGCTTCAGCAATTTCAGCAGAGTACAATACTGATCCCCCTGTCTTCTCTCATCCTCTCCTAAGGCAATTTCTAAGAGGGATCAAAAACATCAAACCTCCTAGGAAACCACCTGTACCTGCTTGGGACCTTAACTACGTGTTGGAAAAACTAACACTGCCTCCATTTGAACCAGCAGCATCTGCAGATCTGCAGTACCTCTCATGGAAGACTGCTTTCCTTCTGGCAATAACCTCAGCAAGAAGAGTTTCGGAATTGCAGGCCCTGATGTCAGTTCAGCCATTTATTATTTTCCATCAAGATAGAGTTTTATTAAGAACTAATCCTACTTTTATGCCAAAGGTGGTATCCAGGATTTCATTGAATCAAGCCATTCACTTGCCTACCTTCTTCCCAAATCCACAGAACAAAGGGGAGAAACTGCTGCACACCTTGGACATTCACAGGCAGTTGCGCTACTACTTTGACAGAACTAAAGGTTTCAGAAAAACTGACCAGCTGCTGGTAGCATATGCTGCTGGTTCTCAAGGAAGAGCAATTTCCAAACAGACAATTTCAAAATGGATAGGAAATTGCATCCGCTTCTGTTACTCATTTCATGGAAAGACTGTACCAACCAACATTAGACCTCATTCTACAAGAGCCACTGCCACCTCCACAGCATTCTTAAGAGGGGTGGCTACAAAAGACATTTTAGAAGCTGCCACATGGAGCTCCGTGCATACATTTGCCAAGCATTACAATTTACCTTTATATTCCAGATCCAGAGCAGGCTTTGCTATGGCTGTCCTGCAGGGTATCTTAGCTACACCATCCTTTTCCTAGTACCTCCACCCCCAGATTGGCTATGGTATTCTACCCATATGTGATGACTACAGATGCATCCTTGAAGGACATAGTACAGTTTTGTACCTACCATAAATGTAGATGTCCGATAGGTATGCATCTGTAGTCAGGTTTACCCTCCCTCCTTCCCCTCTGTGGTACTCCTAGGGTGCTTACCTCTCTATTAGCTAGCTGGGGGATCTATTATGGTGTATTTGTTTATATATATATATATATATATATATTTTTTTTTTTTTTGCAAATGTTTGGACTTTTTATTGCATTTTTCCAAATTTAGCCTTTATAGAGGGCACCTGGCATTTGGGGCAAGAAAAACTGAGGAAGATGGCACCGGCTGATGCTTTTATACCCCAGGCATTGTGACGTCTGGGAAAGAGCGACATCAGCCGACGCCGGACCCATACTTTGATATCCGGCCGACCGAAGGGCTGCCTGAGGCAGGACAACCCATATGTGATGACTACAGATGCATACCTATTGGACATCTACATTTATGGTAGGTACAAAACTGTACTTTATAGAGGATGGATGTCTGAGATGTATATGCCTAAAAGGAGGGGCCCCAGCACCCTGGCCTGAGGTACATCACTAATTAATTCCATACTCTGAGGAGGCATCTGTCACTTTAACAATATGGAGTCCTGTCTTGCAGCTAGTTTCCTATCTACCTCATTACATACATGTTTATTACTAAGGTTTTTAACTTGTGTACAATACCAGCATGGAAAATTGTGTTGAATGCTTTGGCCAGATCCTGATAGGTTATGTCGACAGAATGAGCATCATCAACTGCCTGTGTTTTTCTCAAAGGATTTTGCAAAACCACATGAGACGATGACTGCTGTAAAATGTATCAAAAATAGAACTGCTCTAAAACGGTTATAGGTTACAGAATCTCCTAATGATATTTATGAATTACACCACATGATCACCCCTTGACAAACCCACACTGATGTAGGTCTAGCTGAAAGTGCATTTTGATGTCAAAGTTTATGAAGTCTGATGTGATGCATGTCATTGCCTTGCATATTGGACTAGTCAGGGTAAGTGGTATGTAGTAGAGCTTTTCTTATGAAGTCATTACTGTAGCAATCCTCTGTAGTTCAGGGACATATCCTGTGGCTAAGCTTAGGTTAAACAAGTTAATGAGAGGTTCAACAATGGCATGTTTAGCACTGTTTATTAGTCAGATGGGTGGATTATTTAGACCAAAGGATGTATTGTTGGCTGTGGAGAGCAGAGTCAAGATATGCTCATTCATGACCATGTGTGGTATATTGGCGTCAGAATTTTATGCAGTTTTGAACACTGATGTTCTTCGTGTTTCACTGTTGCAGTCATTACATTTGGGTAATCTGCTGGCAGGTTGCCCACATTCGGCCTGAATTCCAAAGTCTTGGGTCTTGCGTCAGTTGCTGTTTCTTCTTCCATGACGTCAGGTCGTCAGGGGTATAAAACAAGCAGCCGACGCCATTTTCTTTAGTCTTTCTTGCCACACGGTGCCTGAAGCAGAAACATTTCGCAAGTGCCGGTCGGCCAACTCCTGAAATATTCGAGTTTGAGTTTCAGAACCGAAGTCTTCATTAAAGCTAAGTACCCCATTGGGGAAACTTTTTTCTTGCTCCATACCGATGTCAGAAAAAGTTAATTGTATTACTTGTGGGAAGCAAATACCTCATAAGGATTTCCATTTATACTGTATTCCTTGCCTAGGCCCTGATCACAACGTGCCTGGCTGTCGGTTTTATGCTAGATTTAACCAACGCACTATTAAACGTCTGTTCTGTGTGACGACATGCGTGAACGGGCGTTCCTTTGTTGAAGGTTGTGTTAGGCCTGGCAAGCCTGTATGTAAAACCCTACTGCCAATCATCAGCGGACCGGAGTTCCGCTGTGGCGACCCCTAACCAGGAAAAGCCAAAAGACACAAACGAACAAATAGTTTTGCCTCAGAATATTTTGGAAACCGATTTAACCACCCAGAAATGTCATCTAATAACAATCCAACTACCGGAGTACATAAAAACGCTTGAAAATAACTGTAACAACAAACTCTCCAAAATGAAAAAAACAACACCGGCTCTGATCTGGCTAGAATAACTTTTGGAGTTATTCTAGCCATATCGGAGCCTGTGTTGTTACTGGAGTACATAAAAACACAAAGAAAAGGACAGAGAGAGACAGCCGAGGTCCAAAACCGACGAAGCTTCTAAGGCAGTCACCGGTTCGCCGGTACTCAGTGAGGTGCTTTTGCAGCCCCTGATACCCGCTACTTTCGAGTTGCAGGCCCCTACCGACACCCACATGGAGTCCAGTATGCCATGAGATGCTCAAAGTATTGGACCCATGGATGCATCTCCCTCGGATGGGTCCGGAGCCGCTGAGCAGGCACCGGCTTCTGCGGGTGTATTCAGGCCTCAACATTTTTATATCAATCCGACGACCGCTGCAAAACCAAAGACAAAAGCAGCTTCTAAAACTAAAAAAAGATGCATGAGCCATGTGCATAGGCCTCTTTGCCGAAAAAGCAGATGATCAAAATGGCTGAAGACCTTATTACCTTGCTCAGGGGTTCCCTCCAGATAAGAGGCCTAGGCAAGACACTGATTATGAATCTTCAGATCAGGTTTCTATTTTTTTCTGATTCCTCTTCTGATCAGGAATTATCTATACTTCCCTATGAGGATTCTGATGCAGAGGAATCTAAACCATCTGCATCACCACCTGAGGATTATTCATTTGGAGAAACATTGCATACTTTTGGGGATTATTTTCACTGGGAGAAACATTGCATACTTTGGGGGATTATTTTCACTGGGAGAGTCAAGATTTATCGGAATCAAAAAAGAGGCTCAGGGATTTCTTCCTTCTCCCTCAGCCATACCCCCTGTTTTAGACATTGTGGGTGATGTGTTTTTGGAGTCGAGCTTGACCCCTGACTCCTTACCTCCGGCTCCCAGCAAGCCTGACAGATATTACAGGGTTCCTGACTCTCTCAAATTTTTATTTAGAAACCCTGCTGCTGATCCTGAAACTATTTCACAGGGTCCAAAGGGAGTTAAGGCCTCAACAGCAAAAAAATCCTACCCCCTCTGACAGAGATTCAAAGGCACTGGATAGATGGGGGAAAAAGGTTTATACATCTGCAACCTTGGCAATTAGGGCCTTAAACTGCATATGTTCAAGTATCAACAACATGTTATGGGATTGCTGAAACAGAAAATGATAATTTCTGAATGTGCAGAAAATAAAGAATTGCAGGAATTATTGCATGCAACTGAACAAGTTGGAAAGCATACTTTGCAATGTGGTTTTGATTCTTCAGAGGCCTCCTGCAGGGCCGCAGTTACTAGATCTGTGATTAGGAGGCATGCCTGGTTAAAGGAACAAAATTTGCCTGATCATGTTAAAGCTAAATTATTGATTCACCGTTAGAGCATGATGCTCTTTTTGGTATTAAGGCAGAAGAGGTTTTAAAGAAAATGGAAGACAAAGCTAAGTATATGCAAACTGTAAAAGACTTCTTACAATTGCAGCCACCAAGATTCAGTAGACACTGGCCTACAAAAAATGGTCTTTTCTGGTGTCAGACAGAGCTCAAAGGGGCAAATCCAGATGCCCTAAGAGTTCCGGATACCAGGCACAAGATTCATACAGGTCAAAGCAATGGGGCGCTTCTACCTCAAAATCTGGAGGAGATAAAGCACAAACCTACAGAAAACAGTTCCAATGACTTCCCTCTGCTTTCACCAAGCACTTACCTTTTGGCAGCACCTTTAGGGGGAAAATTAGCACTTTTTGCTCAAAATTGGCAGTTAATAACCCAGGACAAGTGGGTGCTAAACATAGTATCACAGGGATACCAATTTAATTTCCATACTCTGCCAATGACCTCACACTAAGATGCTGTCCGGTTCGATTCTCAGCTTGAGCGTCTTCTGCGTGGAGACGTGCATAAATGGGCGTACCTTCGTTGAAGGTTGTGCGTCAGGGCTGATAACTCGGCACGTAAAAATCCACTACCAATCCTTAGCGGACCGGAGTTCCGCTGTGGCGACCCCTAACTGGGAAAAGCCGAAAAACACAACTCTGCCAGTGACAAACGGTTGGCCAGATCTGCCAAAAAATCAATGGGCAGAGGCACAGAAACAGGTTACGTCCCTCATGGATATGGAGGCCATACAGCCAGTACCAGAACAGGAAAAAGAACAAGGTTTTTACTCAAGACTGTTCTTGGTACCCTGAAAGGACAAGGCCTGGATTTATCTATTTTGAACACATACCTGGACATTCCAAAATTCAAAATGTTGACTTTGCAGCAGCTTCTGAACATGCTGGGCAAGAATGCTTGGCTGGTGACATTAGACCTAAAAGAGGAATACTTGCATGTCCCAATAAGACAATCGTGCAGAAGACACCTCAGATTCAAGGCTGGCTTAATGCATTACCAATTCTCTGCACTGCCCTTTGGCTTATCTACTGCGCCCAGGGTTTTTACCAAGTGCCTGGCACCAGTAATTGCATTTTGCAGACAAAGAAGTATTCAGATATATCCTTACTTGAACGACTGTCTCATTCAAGCAGAGAACAAGGACATTTCTTCTTCAACACCTGGCGTTTGTGAAAAGGCTTCTAACATGCCTAGAGTACACAGTAAATGAAAAGAAATCACAACTGGTACCCTCTCAAAAGATAGCATTCCTGGGTGCAAGCTTGAATACAACTGCCCAGATGGCTTACCTCACGCCAGACAAGCAAAGGCAACTGGCTACTTACTTCAAACTGATGGCAACAAAAACCCAGTTATCTGCAAGGCAAATTCTGCAGGCTTTGGGCTTCATGACATCCTGCATCCTACTGATTCCATATGCAAGACTGCATATGAGGAAACTTCAATGATACCTAAAAA
>NC_056735.1:1453740069-1453885069 GCF_019279795.1 Protopterus annectens
GGCAATCTATCATGTCACTGCTTAAACAGAAAATGATGACAAATTCTGAATGTGCAGAAAACAAAGAAATGCAGGATTTATTGCATGCAGCTGAACAAGTTGGAAAGCATACTTTGCAATGTGGTTTTAATTCTCTGGAGGCCTCCTGCAGGGCTGCTGTTATGGGTTCTGTCATTAGGAGGCATGCTTGGTTAAAGGAACAAAATCTGCCTGATCATGTTAAAGCAAAATTATTAGATGCTCCATTACAACATGATACCTTGTTTGGTGTTAAGGCAGAAGAGGTGTTAAAGAAAATGGAGGACAAAGCTAAATCTATGCAAACTGTCAAGGATTTCTTACAGGTACAGCCACCTAGATTTAGCAGACACTGGCCTACAAAGAATTGGTCCTTTCCAGTCTCAGACAGACCTCAAAGGGGGCAGATCCAGACGCCCTAGAGGCAGATCACAGCCGCAAAGTTCCTACAGGTCTAAGCAATGGGGTGCTTCTACCTCCAAAGGTGGAGAAGACAAATCACAACCATACAGGAAACAGTCCCAATGACTTCCCCCTACCTGCACCAAGCACTTATCTTCTGGCAGCACCCTTAGGGGGAAAACTAGCTCTTTTTTCTCAAAATTGGCACATTATAACCCAGGACAAATGGGTTCTAGATATAGTGTCACAAGGCTACAAGTTTCACTTCCATACCCTGCCAAGGGCAAATGGATGGCCAGACTTGCCAAAAAATCAATGGGCAGAGGCTCAACAACAAATCTCAGCTCTCATGGACATGAGGGCTATTCAACAAGTGCCACAGCAAGAGCAGGGACAAGGATTTTACTCGACTGTTCTTGGTATCCAGAAAGGACAAAGTTTGGAGACCAATACTGGATCTATCTATTCTAAACACTTTCCTGGATATACCAAAATTCAAGATATTGACCTTGCAGCAGCTTCTGCCCATGCTGGGCAGCAAGGCTTAGCTCGTGCCTTTAGACCTAAAAGAGGCATACTTGCATGTCCCAATCACAGTCATGCAGACGATACCTCAGATTCAAGGCTGGTTCAAAGCATTACCAATTCTCTGCACTGCCCTTTGGCTTATCTACTGCACCCAGGGTCTTCACAAAGTGCCTGGCACCAGTGATTGCTTACTGCAGATAGAGGAATACAAAAATATCCTTACTTGGACGACTGCCTCATATAAGCAGAGAACAAGGACATTCTACTACAGCATCTAACGTTTGTGCAAAGACTTTTAACATGCCTAGGGTACACAGTCAACAAAAAGAAATCAAAACTAGTACCCTCTCAATAGATAATATTCCTGGGTGCAAGCTTAAATACAACTGCCCAGATGGCTTATCTCACTCAAGACAAACAAAGGCAACTGACTACCTATTTCAAGGAAATGGCAACAAAGGCCCAGTTATCTGCAAGAAAAATTCTGCAGGCTTTGGGCTTCATGGCATCCTGCATCTTACTAATTCCATATGCAAGGCTGCATATGAGGAAAATTCAATGGTACCTAAAAAGTGTTTGGACACAACATTGCCACAGCCTGGAAACAATGATTACTCTCATTCCCTGCCTGCAACAGGAGTTTTGATGGTGGGCAAAAGCTTGTCTCCAAAACAAGGGACAGCCATTTTCACTACCCCCACCCAGGCAGAGCCTAACGACGGATGCATCAGATTATACCAGGAAGAGGCATTCAGGGCACCTGGTCCACAAACCAAAAGCATCTACATATCAATCAAAAAGAGATGCTAGCTGTTCAAAATCCCCCGACAGCCTTCAAGGACCTACTTCATCCGGGATAATTACTGATAAAGACAGACAACACCACAGTCATGTGGTACATAAACAAGCAGGGGGACACTCATTCTTACCCCCTTTGCAGACTAGCCATGGCTTTATGGGACACAGCATTGACTTACCAAGTTCATCTGCAGGCACAAGTTCATCTGCAGGCACAATTCCTGCCAGGAAAGGAAAATACTCTGGCAGACGAACTAAGCAGAAACCTCATGGATCCCCACGAGTGGCACCTGGATCCACAATTCTTCAGCATGATAACAAAGAAATGGGGACGCCCAGACATAGACCCATTTGCCTCCCCTCACAACAATCAACTAAAAGATTCTGCACAAGGACTTATCACAGACGAGCTTGGAAAGTGGACGCCTTATCTTAAGCTTGGAAAGTGGACGCCTTATCTTTCAGCTGGACAAACCTATTAGTATATGCCTTTCCTCCACTGCCTCTCCTCCCTGAGGTACTCCTAAAGGTCAGACAGGAGAAACCAAAAATGATTCTGATTGCCCCAGACAAGCCACGCCAGTACTGGTATACTCCTAAAGGTCAGACAGGAGAAACCAAAAATGATTCTGATTGCCCCAGACAGGCCACGCCAGTACTGGTATCCGAGCTTAAGGAACTTGTCCCAATGCCCAGCCTGCACCTTACCTCAAATACTTCATCTACTGTCCCAACAAAACAATCAGATTCTGCACAGCCAACTCAGGACCCTAAACCTGGCAGCATGGCGGATAATGTAGCCATACAAACCACACCTCTCAGTAAAGCTGTGATGGATGTCATTTTAGAAGCCAGAAGCCCTAGTACTAGAAAATCCTATGCTGGGAAATGGAAGAGATTTTGTGCTCTGAACCAAGCTCAAGGAACTGATAGAGCTGTCCTAAATATTCCTCAGATTTTGCAATACTTAACTGAGATGATGGACAAAGGCCTATCTTTTTCATCAATTAAAATCCATGCCTCTGCCATTTCGGCTCATTACAATACAGAGCCACCACTCTTTTCTCATCCTTTATTAAGGCAGTACCTCAGAGGAGCCAAAAACTTAAGGCCTCCAAGGAGAATGCCAATACCTGCATGGGACCTCCGTTATGTCTTGGAAAAACTCACCTTACCTCCTTTTTGAGCCAGATGCTACTGCGGATATAAAGTTCTTATCTTGGAAAACAGCTCTGCTCCTAGCAATAACTTCTGCAAGACTAGTTTCAGAGCTACAGGCTCTCATGGCTGTGGAACCCTTTACCATTTTTTATTCAGACAGGGTCTCTCTGAGAACAATCCCTACATTTATGCCTAAGGTGGTATCCAGTGTAGCCCGTAACCAAACTATTAATTTTCCAACTTTTTATCCAAATCCACCGAACAAGGGGGAGAAAATTCTGCATTCTTTGGACATACACAGACAACTTAGATTCTACTTGGACAAAACTAAAGTCTTCAGAAAGACAGAACAATTGCTAGTGGCATATGCCGCAGCATCTCAAGGAAAGGCTATCTCCAAGCAGACTATTTCAAAGTCTATAGGTCACTGCATTCGTTTCTGCTACTCCTAGCATGGCAAACCAGTGCATAAGGGCATTAGGCCGCATTCAACCAGAGGTGCAGCCACGTTTGCAGCCTTTCTCAGGGGAGTACCAACCAACGACATTTTAGAGGCTGCTACTTGGAGTTCAGTGCATACCTTTACAAAACATTACAATCTGCCACTTTACTCTAAATCCAGGGCAGGCTTTGCCACTGCAGTTCTGCAGGGCCTCATAGCCGCTCCTAATGCTGTTTAGCTCCAGCCCCCCAACCATAGCTTTGGGACTCAACCCAAATGTAATGACTGCAACAGTGAAACACAAAGAACGTAGTATAGTTGTGTACACTTAACCATAAATGTAGATGTTCGAGTGTATTCACTGTTGCAGTCCAGGTTACCCTCCCACCATCCCCCTTATTTTTGCTGGAACTTATCTTTACTTCTCTAATCTTTACAACCCATGTTGTGTATTTGCTTATAGATGAAGGTAAAGCTTATTTTGGTGCATGTATGTTTTATTTACATATTTTTAGCCTACCCTTTTGGGGGCACCTAACATCTGGGGCAAGAAAAACTGAAGAAAATGGTGTCGGCTGCATCTTTTATACCCCTGACGACCTGTCGTCAGGGAAGAAGTGACAGCAACTGACACAGGACCCAAGACTTTGGAATTCAGGCCAACTGGGGGCACAACTGTACTTTCCTTTTCTTTCATAATGCATTTTGAGAGTTCATGCAACACCACAGCCATGTGGTATATCAACAAGCAGGGGGTAAAGATGCAAAGTTTTATCTTCTTTTCAAACTAGCCCTTCAAGCCTTGGGACCTAGTTATCCAAATGTAGGTTTCTCTCTTGGCAGTTTACATTCCTTCAGGACAAAACATGGTAGCAGACTCTCTGAGCAGCCACATGAATAGATGCTTCACAGAGAGGTGTTTCTGGACATAGTTCTTTAGTGGGGTATCCCTCAAGTGGATCTCTTTGCCTTCCTTCTGAACAGACAGCTTCTTTGCTTCTGTTTCAGAACCCCAAGCCCTCTGGCTTGGAGGGTGGATGTCATGTCTTTTTCAT
This sequence comes from Protopterus annectens, assembly GCF_019279795.1. Lineage (NCBI taxonomy): Eukaryota > Metazoa > Chordata > Ceratodontiformes > Protopteridae > Protopterus > Protopterus annectens. Next base: position 1,453,744,474 of record NC_056735.1, read on the forward strand.
GGAAGGGGATGTTCCTATATACTTTCTCCCCACTACTTTTCAGAGTCCTAAACAACATCAGATAGACCACTCCAAAAATCTTGTTGACTCCCTTTTGTCTCAGACAGCACCAATTCCCCCCTCCTCCTTCATCTAGCCGGGGGCAGTCATCACAAGTTATCTCACTGGATGGCCTTTCTCACACAAGGGGTCTCTGTTTTACCCTCATGTGTCCACTCTTCAGTTAACACTTTATGTGATAGTGTTTTAATTCCCTTTTGACACCATTTCTCTGAGTACATGCTTAAGGTTCTGCAGGAGACCAGGAAACCAAATAACCAAAAATCACGCGTCAAATGGAAGAGATTTTCTGTTTGGTTTCCTAAGTTACACCAGGAACCCTTTCCAGTGGGAGTTTTAGTTCACACAAGCAAGACAGAACCAGTTCCATGCCAACTTAGCATATTCTTCTGTCAAAGCTCACTTATCAGTCTCTACTTTTCTGCCTTTGAATCCTTCATTGGCTTCTTGTTTGAGGTTAAACAATTCCTGAAAGGCATCCTCCATATGAGGCCCCCAAGAAGGTGTAGTCTCTCTTGACATCATTTCAAGTATGTGCTTAAGATTCAGGCCAGGAAACCCAATACCAGAAAATCACACTCGTCCAAATGGAAGAGATTTTCTGTTTGGTTTCCTAAGCTTCACCAGGATCCCTTTCCAGTGGGGGTTTCTTTGATTCTGTCTTACTTGTGTGAACTGTTCTATGTTGACTTGGCATATTCTTCTGTCAAAGCTTGCATATCGGCAGTCTCTGCTTGTCTTCTGCCTTTGAATCTTCTCAGCTTGTCTGCCTTTGAATACTTTGTTGGCCTCTTGCTTGAGGTTAAATTCCTGAAGGGCATTCTTTATATCAGGCCCCCACCAGGAAGCTTGTTTTATTGTTTGCCATCACTTACGTCAAGAGAGTTTCTGAACTCCAAGCCTTGATGGCAGTTCTCCCTTTTTTTCATCGGGGCAGGGTGTCTCTGTGTACAAATCCTTCTCAGGCCCATGGTGGTCAATGAGTTGTCCCTTAATCAATATGTCCAGCTTCCTTCCTTTTTTCCTTCTCTGCAATCTACTAGTGAGAAGGTTCTACACACCCTGGATCTTCATGGACATCTTTGGTATTATTTGAACAAGACCAAGGTTATACATAGATTTGAACAACTTTCTTTTTTTTTCATGCAAGGACCTTGGGTTTGGCAGTTTATAAGCAAACCAACTCCTCCTGAATTTCAAAAGCCATTTCTTTTTTGTTGTACTTTTCATGGCAAGCCACTTTCCGTCTCTTTTCAGGCCCATCCTAGCAGGACAGTGGCCTCTTCTGGGGCTTTCTTCAAGGGTTTGAACAGCAGTTCCATCCTTTTAAGTTGCCACTTGGTCCTCCGTGTACACCTTCACCAAAGATTGCAAGATGGATGCCATTTCCAGAGCAGACTTTGCCAAGTCTGTTCTTGGATTTGTGGAGGTTTCCTCTTTGCCTTTCTTCTCCCTTTCCTTACAGTAGCTTTTGTTCTCTTCCATTGGTTATGAGTACTGCAATAATGAAATGGAAGGACATAGTACCTTAACAGTAGATGCCTTTCCTTTCACTGTTGCAGTATTCAGTCCCTCCCTCCCTCCTGTTCCCTTTTTGTCCCTTTTTTGTGTTGGGAACATGTGCCTGGCCAAGGGGTCTTTGCCCTTCTTAGACATCTTCATTATTTCTTGAATGTTCATGGTCTTTCTTTTGGGGGTAGCTCTACTTCTCCTAGGGCACTTCACTTCTGAGTTTGGAGTGTCCATACATCACCTTTATGCCCTACACTGACACAGGAAGCATACATCTGATGTATGATGCTGGTCAGAATTAACGATTTTGGTATACTGGGCAAACATTGGGCTATCCTTGGCATGAGATCCCATAGGTTATGAATACTGCAACAGTGAAGGAAAGGACATCTACTATTATATTGGTATTACACAACTATACTTTTTATCCTTGATTGCTAAGGCTGGTTTGATCTTGTGTCTAGCTTTGATCTTCTGGATAGCTTTTAGTTCTTTGTTGTTTTTGACACAGTCTTTGATTTCTTGATTTCAGATGTGTTTTATTCCTAAATTTCCCTTTGGTTCTGGTAGAGACCATTTATTAAATCAAAGAATACACGGGCATACCCAGCTTCAGAGGTATAGGTGAGTCAGTCTGTCAAGGGGTAGTTGAAGTTGCTGTTGTAAAGTATTCATCCCTTTGTTGACTGGGTTTGTTATGGTAGGCCAATGGTCTCTTCGGGGTTGACCCAAGGTAGCAATTCTAACAGCGAGGAACTTGGCTTGGGCTCCAGAAAACTTCTGTACTTTTTGATCATTTCTGTGGGATCTTTTACATCCACCTGAAATGTATCTTTTCCTCAGATTCTACTGATTGTTGTTGCCGTCTCCTTCTCATTTCCACCCATACTTTACTCAGCAGAGGTGCTTAGAAACAAGGCCACCTTCCTCAATTTTTTATCCTTGTAACCCTTTAAGAATGAGCTGTAGCAGTGGATTCTTTTCTTCTGTCTAGGCCTTTTTTATTGGTATGTTTCCATGTTCTGGTGTGTATGGTACATTCGGGGAAAATAAGTACTTTTAAACTGCTGACTTCTCCTTGGATAGTAGGGTTGGGTTCTGTATTTGCTCTGCTTTCACCCTGTTCAATCTATGGTGTAGCTCTTCTGCGGCTGCTATTCCATTATTAGTTGACAAAGAGTTTTCATTTTTTTAAACATTTTTTTATTTGGATTTAAAACAGATTATAAAACAACTATTGACATGGGTCCACAGCTGATCAATATGGCCAGTTTTATTTTTTTGATGGAACTAGCTGCTGTATAGCTTTTGTGACCTTTGTTTTACAGCTGTCTGCAGCCATGTAGTCCCTTGTTACACAAGTTCGCATTTGTGACGTTTCTCTCCCTTTGTAAACAATTCTTTTCACATTCTCTTTCCTCCTTTCAAGAAAGTGTTGCACTTGCTTTGGGGTTTCTTCATTGTTGCATTTGAAACAGTTACACTTCATAGGTCTGAAAGTGTTATCGCTGCCACAGTTTCCTCTTCAAATGTTTGATTTTAGATTTGTCACAGAGGCTAAGGAGTCCTGAGAGTTCTTCATCCTTCCCTTTTTATTCATTTTCTACTTTGCTAGATTATAACAGCCATTCCCAGGCAAACTCTAATTACGTCAGTCATTTGGGTACAGTATTACAGTCCTCTGTTCCTTTCAGTTGACTAGCTGCAGGTTTACCAGATTCATTGTATTCACTGAAGAATTTTTTTTATTGCTGGCCATGCACTTTATTTTACATTTGGGCTTAGACTATCTCCTTGCTGTTTTGCTAACACATTACTCTTAGTAATGCCCGTTAGTGGTATCCTGTGAGTTTACTAGACATCTTTTACTTAAGGTTCCCTGTTTCTGGACTTTAGCTTGCTCACTCTAGGTTTAGTCTTCTAGACCTCAGTAGCTTGCAGTTAGGTTGTTCATCCTTGTTATACCTAGTTTTACACAGCCCAAGTTTTTTCCTTAGTAGTTCCCACTTTTCAGGGATACTGATTAGTCCCCGACAGCATTACTTTAACTCTGACAGTTTTATGTGTACTGGATCTTAATAATTGGACTCTTAATCCTCATCAGACATGCTTTTATGAAAGAGCAAAGGTAGTGATCTCCCTTTGCCCTTCTAAAGTTCAGGTACTTTTAGAGGTGCTATTTTTTGAGATACTGTTTTAGGTCAGACATAGCCAGTCCAGCTTGTTCTGGAGGTGCTGTTTTGCAGGGCACCCTTGGCATTGATCCTCCTAGCAAGTTAAGTTTGTGGGGCCCTGTCCTACAGGTAGAGGAAGACAGACTTGTCCTACAGAGTACAAATGTGTACTTACCATAACGGTAGATGTGTAGGACCAAGTCCTCCTTCCTGTCTGACCACTCTCTCCTTCCTCCTGCCTTTTGATAGCAGTTTGGAAATTATACTGGTGAGGTTTTGTTTAATACAATAGTGTCTTGTTTCTTCTGCTTCACTTTCTCCGGACTAACCGATCTGGAGAGGGGTCCCCAAGTATACAGAATTGTGTGAAAATTGGTGGAGTTGTAGCCTAAGGAAGTTATAGGTGCCAAGCTAAAGTCCTTTAGGTAAAGGAAGAAAGACTTTGGTCTTACATATCTGTTTCTGGTAAGTATGTAATATTTTGTTTATTTTTTAAGTTGAAATTTTACAATTTTTAGAACCTTTTCATGAATCTGCTTTGAATATGAAAGCCTTGCTGAACATTTTGTGATTAAAAAAGCTAGTTGCAATTCCACTGATGAGATGCTTACATTTTACTTTGCAAACGTTGGTAATTTTATCACCCTGATGACTGCCTAAAACATCTGATAGCTCACACGTTTCATCATTACATTGCCTTGCATATTTTCTGGTAGAATAAACTACATTGTTGCAGCTTGAAAGTGCAGTTTTACAAGTTGGAGAGGTTTTGCAGTCCTCCCGCACGGTGTTCATTGTCATACTTAGCATAATTTGTCTTTCCTCCCCATTGACAGAAAACTTTTGTCTTCACAGAAGTTCAGGTGCAGGTGTTTATGTACACATGTTCCCTTCTTTCATACTCTGAACGTGTGGTGCATCAGTATGTATGTGCTTCTGTGCATAAGATGCTGTGGTCTTCCTTGTTTTCTTGGCTTTCTACCCTGTTGTACTGTTCTCTCTCCATCAGCTCTAGTTCTACACTTTTCCACCAAGAAAGGCAAACTGGTCTTTGATCAGTCATCCGTTTCTTCTTCACTGACCCTCCGGTTGCATGGAGAAAATGTGTTTCTGCAGGTCAGCTTTTATAATGCTATTTTTTATTCATAATCATTTATCAGTGATTTAATACATTTGCAGGCATTAATATTTGAAACATACCAAAGCTTTCATTTGCTAAAAATGATAGCTGTATAGTGATTTCCTCTGGTAGACATTATAAGTGAACAAATTTAACCAAAACTAATTTGAATTTCAAAAATGTAGTTTTACGTAAGTGTGTAAACGTTGTGTGCATTTTCTCTTAAGTTGGAATTTGCCCAGATATAAAACTTTTACAAAAATTGTAATTTTATACTTAAAACACTTTTTGTTGATGCACATTTTTGTTTTCCATAGGAAGGGAGCAGTTCCACGGACTTGGTTCTATGTACTGCAGGGGAGCTGCTGCTGTCATTCTTGTGTATGATGTGACAAATTCACAGTCTTTGGCTGAACTAGAAGAACGATTCCTTACTTTAACAGACACTGCAAATGAAGACTGCATTTTTGCTGTTGCTGGCAATAAAGCGGATCTTACAGATGACTATGCGTTTCTTTGCGACACTGAACAAGGGATTCAGGATGTAGTCCCTTCTTCCCTCGTCTCTCTTAAGGTACGAAAGCATGTCCTTTTATGTGATGCCATGGCACTTTATAAGCGGATCCTTAAATACAAAATGGCAGATTCCAAGAATTTTCCCATGGCAGAAAAGATGTGCTTTGAAACTAGTGCCAAAACAGGGTACAATGTTGACTCTCTTTTTGAGACTGTATTTGAAATGCTTCTACCAGTGATCTTGAAGAAAAGAGAACAGGGCCCTCCACAAACAGTAGACTTGGAAAGTTCTGATCAGGTAAAACGGACTAAATCAGGTTGCTGCTCTTCCAAGTAGCTTTGTCAGATCAGCAAAAGACTGTAAGGAGAACGGACATGTTTTTACCAAGGATTTGAAATAAAAGTTTTTTGCACACTAGGAACCAAGTTAAATGCACAGTATTGGTGAATTTTTTGATTTGTGCATATTTATATTCTGTACGAAGACAGCAGCATTGCCCCTTTTGGACTTTTCTGTATAGTAGCATATGCAAACTGACCTTAAAAAGTTTGTCATCCGTCTGTGCTGATCTCCTCCCTGCACGCAATTAGTCCGTCAGTTCTATATGTATTCATATTGAAAATCAATTTTGTACATTTTTAAGGTACATAGCATAGCTGCTAGTGTTCACACCTCATGTTTTGCTTTTGGAAATGATGACATTTGTCTTTATGTGCGTAGTCATATTTGTCTGTTTACTGTGAAATTTAAGTTTTGAATTATTTTAAATCTCAGTAACATTTTAATATTGTCTGATTTGTCTTTCTTGTTTTCAGGATACTGCACATTTATTTATATAATGTAAACTTGTGTCCTGTTAAGGAATGATGTTTAAGTGAAGTTAATAAAGTAAATTAAATTGGTTTTATATTATTTTACATGCATGTCAGTGCAAGTATAATATAAGAAAGTAACAGCATGTAGAAAATGTAATATTAACTGGCATTTCAAAACATTGTAGTCTCATCCATTGCTTTTGGTGGTTTTCATTGTTGAACATTTCAAAGCTCACTTGTCTTTCTAACACAGACTGCTTTAAGTAGCTTGACAGACTTAGATGTGTTTTAATTTGTAAGAAAACTTCAACTAAAACTTATAAACTGGATTTTTTTCTGACCTGTGAAGTGTATTTGGATACATCCACTATTTTCCATTACCCGTGCTGCATTCTGCTGCATTGTTGTATAGTTTGTCTACTTGTAACCTAGTCTCTCTTGTTTTCCTAGTTCCATTCTGGCTTTTTTACTGGAACCGCAGAGTAAAGCACAACAAATTTACAGATAATGTGTCGTACCTGTCAGCTGTATTTCAGAGGCAGTGTGGAATAATTTATTCTGAAGTTTAAAACCTCTAAGTAAGACGGCGATACCCAGGAATAGTAATAAGTAACTGAAATAAACCGCTGAAATACCACAAACTATTCACTTTTAATGAGCCCTTTTTTATAAAAACATACCGACTTCATCAGATAAAACCCAAACATTCCAAGTAACAGGTCTTAAGTAATAAACAAATCACATGGCTGCAGTACCATTTATGGAGAATAATGCTACCTTCTAATTAGTTCTGACACTTTGTCAACTTTATGCAGTGATGAAGATAGATTATTGCTAGAAATAATAAATTTGCAGGAAGTATTGAAGTTGTATACTATTTTGTTTAATGTTTCCTTGTTTAGTGACACTCCTACACCACCTGTTGCTGAGGAGAATACATTTCCCTGGGATTCAGTAATGCCTACACTAAGTGTACAGCATTCTGAGTGAACAGACAACACATAGAACTCACAACTTCCTCCTCCTAATTTTAGTTTTCCTACTGATATTCTTGCAGTTTTAAATATTGACAGGGATTTAAAAAGGTTACCACAAAGTATAGACTCCATGTATACTTGGTGTAATCTTTCTGACTAAAAAGTGCAAAAATTGTGATAAGAATGTTCTTGAATACATATTGTATACACTTTTAATGTAGGCATTATTAAATCTGGCCCATTGTCTTTACTGAAGTCTTTGGAGAGAAAAAAATATTGAAGTACACATCGCTGGAACGTGGCAATGACCATTCTGGAGTATATTAAAAGAGCTGTACTAAAAGGGCAACTCATTACAAAATTTCCTAATGGGGTTTTGTTTAAGAACTCAACTGACTTATTTTATAAACAGGTTAGATTGCACAATTAATGAGATAACATGGTCATATTACTGACCAGCTGAATGCTGAAATTGTTGTTTAGTGATAAAACCAAAGTTGTGAATAACTGCTGGGACAAAACATGTGTGTATTGCCTTATGTAATATGTAAAAGAAAGTAATGCAAATAAAATAAAATAAAATGGGACTTGGGTGTATATGAGAATGGAATCACCTGTGTTGAAAATAGAATCAAACACCTGCAGAAGAGCTGATGGAGGTGGGTCTATGAATTCTGTAGGTACGTGGGAGGTGCTTTCTACATCAATATTTTTTAGGAGGAGGAACAAGCCCAGTACCTCTACATAGATCTATAGGACTGTGCTGCAAGAGAAAGACAGGAAGTTCTCACATGATTCAGTCAGATTCCACTGAGGAAACAGGAGGTGATAAGACGGAAGGAATTAGTGGCACAAACATCACAGACTTAGTATTTTACAATCTGATAGGGAAAGACAGAGGATAAAAGGGAAGAAAGTAAGAACAACAAGTTTAATGGTGAGCGCACTAGCATATAAAACCCTCTCAAATCCTACTGTACAATGTTTTCTTCAAACTGTGTATGAAGCTGAGATTAGGGAAGTTGTGGGAAAGCCACCCATTTTTTTTATTTAAATTCTTTTAAAGATCATGTTTTATGCATTGAATCCAACTTTTAGTTTTGCATTAAAAATGCAAACTCTGTTGTGTATAAGTGTTAGTTTTGCCATATTAATTCAAAATTGTAAGTTTAAAAAATTACTTCTGCTGTATTTACAGTATTAACAATGGCAGGAGGACTTCACTTTGGGATCCTGAACTAATTACATTACATTTGTGCAAGTAAATATTTATGAAGCAGTTGTACAACTACCGACTTTAGTTAGTAGAGTGGTAAAATACTTCTTTGCCAAACTATTCATTTTTACAAGTTGGTGATTATATAATTTCTTAATAAATATTTACTCATGCAACTGCAATGCTGTTGGATCAGGACACCAGAGTGATATTAACCACCTGCTGGCATTGTATTAATAATGCCATAATACAGCAAGAGTAATTTAGATTTCCTTGTTCGGAAGCCTTTTTTTACACAAATTTTGAATTAATACGGTGATGCCAGCACTTATTTGTGCACAAGAGTGTTCACGTGTGTAACAAGGCATGCAAACACTTTTTTTTATGTAAAAACAAACCTTGGTTTCACTGTATTAAACACCACCTTTAAGCTTTGAACAAATGAGTTTGTGAAAAATGTTAGATTTATTGAAGCTGACAAAGGTGTTTATAGGTACTAGGCTGTTGGTCTTCATGATTGGATGGGAGATAGGAAATTCACCCCGGGGATGATTTCTGTGGCTCTGCTCGACAGGGGCCCAGGAAAATAATTTTCTTGGGTGGCCAAAGCCAGGGTACCTTTTTGGCTAGGCTTATATAGGCCCTAGGGCCAATAGCCTAGTACCTACCTATGTAGTTAAAGCTTCTAGGCCACTGTCTTCCACTACCCTATTGTCCTCTGATAAGGATAGTAAAATGATGGAGTTGCTTGGAAAAAAGGTGTACACCTCTTCCACTGTGGCATTTAGGGCCATTAATTATCAGAATCAGATACGCATGTCTTTGTATGTACTGGCCCCACTTTCTCAGGGTTCTAAATTGTTTACAGATCTTCCAGATTCAGCAGCCAAGTCTTGCCTCTCTTCACTCCTGACACTTTCTTCCCAAGATACCAGACACTCCATTAAATGCAGTTATGATGCTGCAGAGGTCTCTACAAGATCAGCAGCATCTGTATCTGCCCTCAGGAGGTACTCTTAGCTAAGGTTGCAGCCTTTGCCTGAGAATTTTAAGACAAAAATAATGGATACACTGCTAGACAACTCTGCCCTTTTTGGCAAAAATGCTGCCAACATCCTCAAAACACTCCCAAGAGAAAGGGAAAGAACTCCAGGAATTAAAACATATTCTTGTGTCTCCAGTTCCAAACTCCTTTCCAAACCTAACTTTATAAGGAAAAGAATCCCAGCCTCAAATACGAGCTTACACAAACACATTTAGCTATGTCTCGGCCATCTTCTGCCCATAAGACCCCCTTTCCAGACAAGCCAGGTAGTCTTTGACTACCTGGTCATATTCATAAAAAATCCCTTTCCCAGCACCTGGACAAGCATTACCACAGACAAATGGTCCTGTTCATTGTCCAAAATGATTTTATTTCATGACTTGGAAATCCATTCCTCCCTTCATGGGCATCTCACAACCCCCAAGGGACCAGATCCATCTCTTTCCAAAGATGATTCAAGTCTTGCTCTCACAGGGGACTATTCAAGAATTTCCCCTCCCGTAGAAAGAGGAAAAGACTTCTGATGATAGTCTGCAGGAAAGATGGTTCTTGGAGACCAGTTTAGATTTGGCCCAGCTCAGTCTTTTCCTAAAAGTTTCCACCTTTAGGATGCTCACACTATAAAACAGTTTCCTCTCTCGCTCCCTCAGGCTTTTCTGGTTTCCCTAGGCATCAAGGATGCATACCTTCATATTCCCATTCACACTATGTTCAGGAAATTCTTACAGTTTTCTGTTGCTTCCTCTCATTTTCAGTTTTGTGCTTTGCCTTTCTGACTATCTGCAGCTCCAAGAGTAGTCTCAAAGTGTTTGGCTGCTGTCATTGCCTTCTGCAGATTACAGGGAATTCTCATCTACCCTTACCTGGACAACCTGCTTAGCCAAGTAAAACATCCAGACATTTTGTACCACCTTCAAACGACCATCTCCTTACTCCTAAGTCCTAGGATTCACTATCATCTACAAGTCTTCACTAACCACTTTTCAGGATCAGGTCTTTCAGGGCTGCAGGTTAAGGACATGCATTATGATGGCCTTTCTTCCTTTGCAAAAGATGCAGTCTCTGGTAACCACCTACCAGCAGTTGCTTCCTCTTACCTCTTTGACAACCAGAGAGTTTCTCAGGATGTTAGGGTTCATGGCTTCTGTTAAACCAGTGCTGCCCTTAGCCAGACTTCACATTCAAAAGTGATCCAGTGGTACCTGAAAACACTTGTCTCAGCATGCTCACCCTCTGGAGTTTGTTCTTCTACTATTTCCATGCCTGAAAAAGGAATTGCATTAGTGGAGTCAACAAATATCAGAATCCAGGGCTACCCTTCAGCCACCAGAACCCCATTCAGGAGCTGTTTTACAGATGCCTCAGACCTGGGGTGGGGAGCAACTTTGAGGAACCTAAAGGTTCAAGACCTGTGGTCTCCTTTGAAAAGAAAACAATGCATCATCAAGGAGGTTGAGAGCTCTGATTTTGGCACTACACGCCTTCCATTCATCTCTCCAACCAGGCCCCTTGAAACTGTTCCCAGACAACACCACAGTTCTTTGGTATGTGAACAAACTGGGATGTGTTTCTGGACATTCTCCACTGGTGGGGTACACCTCAAATATATTGTTGTGCCTCCCCTCTGAACAGACAACTTCCAAAATTTTGTGACAGAGCTCCACATCTTCTGGTATGGAAGGTGGCTGCCCTTTCTTTCTCACAGAATGGGATGTTTCTCTCTGCATTGCCCCCTTCCCACTTATTCAGAAAGTCTTGCTGAATATTCAGCAAGACACTACAAAAGTCTTGCTGGTGACCTCCTTTTGGCCAAGACAGCATTGGTTCCCTCCTCATCTGCAGTTTTCCAAGGGCAGTCATCACAAGTTACCTCACAGGATGGATCTCTCACACAAGACAAGGGATCTGAACTTGACACTGTGGGTAATGTGTCTGAAAGGAATTGGAAGCCTTTTTTCTCGGAGGAAGTGCTTGTTCTGCAGGAGGACAGGAAACCCACTACTAGGAGATCCAATTTGTCCAAATGGAATAGATTCTCCATCTGGTGTCTTAAGTGACTAGATCCATTTTCAGTGGATATTCCCCTAGTCCTGTCTAACTTGTGTGAGCTGCTCAAAGCTGGGTTGGCTTATTCTTCAGTTAAAGCCATTTCTGCATGTCTTCCTTTATCTCTCATCCACTTTAGCTTCAAGGCTAGAAGTTGAGCTTTTCTGAAAAGGCGTCCTGCACATTAGACCTCCCAGGAAACCTGTACCTCCTCCCTGGGATTTGAATTTTGTTCTGGAAAAAATGACTGGTTCTTTAAAATTCTGCTCTTAAACTTTTACTGGCATCACTTCTGCTAGGAGAGTTTTTGAGCTTCAGGCTTTAGCTGCACAACGCTTTTAATTTTCCACGAGGATAGGATTTCTCTTCATACCATTCCTTCTTTCATGCCTTGACCCTTCACCAATCCATTCACTTACCTACCTTTTTCCCTACCCCTCAAAACTTGAGTGAGAGGGTACTCCACACTCTGGATGTACAGAGACAACTCGGATTTTACCTGGATAAGACTGCCGTGTAGATAACAGCTTAGCTCAGTTTGACTTTGTTGGCTTCAAATATTTCCCACACAACAAAACCTGGTTGCATACAAACTCCGCAGGATGAAGCTTCTATTTTTAGGGATAAGCACTGATCCTGATGTCTTCCAAGAGTTAATCCAACTGTGGGGACACCTCAAGTGCATCTGTTAGCCTCATTTCAAAACAGCTAGAGAAATTCTGCTTCAGGACTCCTTGCAAACATTCCTGAAAAATGCCCTCTCATTTTCCACCTTTTCCACTAATGTCCAGGGTTATGTCCAGAGTGACTCTCCAAAAATTGTGATTGTGACGTTTGTTGGGGCATTAGTGGTTCTCCATTCTTTTTCATCTGGCCAAGGGCAGTTACCGCAAGCTTCCTCATAGACTCTGATTGCTCACACAAATGGCAGTCGTTATTTGATATGCCAAGACCTGAAAAATCATCTAACTGCCTAGATTAATTTTTTTGAGGATGTGTAGCAGATACTTGAGGTGAAGAAATCCGATGCTAGGAAATCATATGTGCAAGTAGAAAAGATTTTCTAGTTGGTGCTAAAAACCAAAACACTCTTCAGGTCCAATTGTCTCTGGTTCTTGATTTGTAGGAGTTACTGGCCTCTGGCCTTTTTTATTCCCCATATCAAGGTGCATTTATTGACCATTTCTGCTTGTCTGCCTTTGCTCTTCCTTTTCTAATTTGGTCAAGTCAGATAGTTTTTGAAAGGGATGTTACACATCCATCTACTTAAGAAATGGGTTTCTCTTCCTTTGGATTACAACTTTGTCATTAATACTTTTGTCTCCATCTGAACCAGCTTATCAGGCTAAATTGAGGATCTTAACATGGAGCACTGTTTTATTCATTGCTGTGACATCTGCTAGGAGAATATCCGAGTTGCAAGCACTTAGGTTAAGAAAATCTTAACTTTGTTTTTCCCCAAGGACAGTGTTTCTTTAGACATAAAAAGAGAATTGGTTCTCAAAGTGGTCTCTCGGTTTACTTTAAGCCAAACTTCATCTCCCTGTGAGTACTTGGTGATCTGGGAATGGTCATCCACTAACTATTGAGGGGTATGTTTAGTGGACTTGAAGTTCCAAGTAGAGATGGTACAGGACAGTGGTCAATCGGTGAATTTGATAGAATGGAGATACCTGTACAGAGATGGGGAATATTTCTTAGGAGAGCTGGAGCTGAGTGTTGCCTAGAATGTAAGATCTGATGTTGTCCTCTTGATTCCTCCTCACAGTAGGGTCTCGGATCGATCCTCTGATCCAGCTCGGCCACATTCTTCAAACTTAGAACCCACCCTCAAGCTCCTTCCTGTTAGCCATAATGAACTACACCCACTCAAGCACCTCAGTTCTTGTTTGCCGCTTCAGAGTCTGGATGTGGATCTCCGTGCTTTCGAGCGATAGGATTAAGTACAAACTGCCTTTTTGACCTTTGCTAGTCCCCCCCTTCCTTCTCTGCTGTTGTGCTTTGTGACATTCTCAAGTCTTTTTATTAAAACTAGAGGTTTTGTGTGTGTGTGTGTGTGTGTGTGTGTGTCAAGTAGTGTATAGGTATCTCTATTTGACTCTTTGTTGGTGCTTTCTCATTGTTCTTTATTTTTGGCAGGCTTTAGGCCAGTTCTCTGTGAGAATCATGTCTGACAAACCCACCCTGGGGTTCAAATGTTGCCATTGTGGGCACAAGATCCCCAGTCTAGATGCCCACAAGGAGTGCGTCTATTGTTTAGGTGCAAATCATATTCAAACCACTTCTGAAATCTGTGCGTCTTTCAACCTGCGAACACTTGCACGTAGGCGTAATAAGTTGATCTTAAGAAGTCTTTCATCTTTAGCTCCTGAGGCTCAGACCCCCCCCCCCCCCGTGGCATCATCCCCTTTTTTGGGGGGGGATGATTAGAGAAAGTGGCAAGGCAGTGGGGAAAAAGTTGAAAATTAGCTGCAGTGTCTTGAAAGAAAAATAGCACATGACATCAGTGTGTTTTGAGAAGATGATGTTGGGGGAGTGCCTCACATGCTGCTCTAAAATGGTCTCCACAATGACAGCTAACTGACCACAAACGCACACAACTTTACTTCTATAAGTTTTGACCCCCCTACCTACCTATCTAAAGGTCACAGTACTTTATCCAAGCACCAAGGCACAAGTCTAGAGGTTGACTAGTGGCTCTGGTGCTGGAGGAGTAGGAAAGAGTAGCTTTGCCAGTTCACCCACTTTGGGAGGGAAGAATTTCTGATTGAGTTGCAGACATTCCAGTCATGAGGGTGTTACGCAGTCTATAAAGTCATCAGTAAAACTATGGCTTCTGGAGGTGGAAGGGATGTGGGATATGACTGATGTAATGTGTGGTGATTTGCAGTATATTAATGTCTTTGCCTAGTTAGGGCATACCAAAACATCCCCTGGGATAAAAGATCAGCATAGTTGATGCTGCATGCTATGTTGGTGCACTTCCCTGGCCGAACCCACCTTTGATTCCCCGGGTGATGGTACCAGGAACACTTTTTTTGTGTGTGGGGGGGGGGGGGCATGTGGGGTTGCATGGGGCAAGCCACTTAAATAATGATTTTATTATTTAACTACAGCAGCAGTTTAGACAAGTTATGTCTCAATTTGAGATGAGTTGATTTATGATCCCTTAATCTACAGTCCATTGTAGAGGAAGTACAGGAAGCAGGTTGCATTATCCTGCCAAATGTTTGCATCAGAAGCACATATTAAAAACATTTCTGAATCTGTAATATTGAAATTGTTTGCTTGTTTTGTAGCACTTGTAGTTCTATGATCATTCCTTGCAGGTATCAATAAAGCCTGTTCAAGAAAACTTTCAGCTCATGTTCTGTCCCTGTCAAACGGAATTGCTGTGTAATTAGGAGCCTAGTATTTTGAATTCTGGTCACTTTTAATCAATAATTTTTTTTTATTTTTTGTCTGGTTATACACTTTCAGCAGGCAGAAATAAAGTTTCTAAATTATTTATCATACCAGTGCTAAACACAATCATCACTTCTGAGCAATAACTTTTTAATATTTTGTCTTCATTTCATTGAAGAACAGCATATGTAGTTGATTCTCTGGCATTTGTCATACTGTTAATGTTGGAATGGATCTGATTTAGTCAACCCTCAGGATCTCTTCCATACAGTATTATCATCTAGTGGCACCTTAGAACTGCATGCTCAACCCGACATTTTTCAGGACATTGCCATATTGCTAAGTGAAGTATCTGTTCCTTTCTTTTTAATCTTTCCTCATAAAATTCCATTGGGTATGCCATCTCACCTGGGAATGTTTTCATAGTTAACATAACTAACAGTTTCTGTTGTGTAGCTGCTCAACATGGTTTGCATTATTTAATATCCATGAAGAATTATCTTTGCAAATAAAGATAATTTTTTTCACAAACAGACTGTTTTAACTGTTTGATTCTTAAGAAGAATGTTCCAGCCAGGAGAAGCATCATTTCTGTACGGGGACAGATTGTTATCCTTTCACATGAGGGCTTTCCTCCAAATTTGTTTGCAAAAAGTCAAGTTTGGGCAGTGTTTGAGGATACCTTATCAAAAATGATTTGTTAAAATGCTAACAGCCTTGGATCATAACTCCTACCTGACTGGTTCTTTGGAGATGAGGAGCAGAAGTGCAGATCTGCAACTACATGCTAGCGTACAATCTGTTCAAGAAAACCTGTCAAATGATGAAAAAGATGTGTGTGCGTGGTATCCCCTCTTTGGAGATCTGTAACCTCTAGCATTCAGATAGTCATTTCAGCTATTTTTGTAGTGCTGGCTAATAATCTGTGCCTCAGTCTTTACATTGATGGCACTCTGTTGGCAGTCCTTGTGTTGACGAGCACAGGTGTAGTCATATAGTTAAGTAATCATTGCTTCAAGTGCGTTGTGGATAGCCCAACATTTTCTGTAAAAGGTCTGCTGCTGTTAGTGCTCTAAAGATTAAAAAAAAAATAGTAATAATAATTTGGAATATATTTTAGCAACTTAAGCTGATCATACTCCATAAACAAGATTTGATGGCCAAGAGCCCATTTATGGTGGTACTCTGTAAGGAAGCTTTAATTTTCCCTTCTGAAAAACATCACTGTTGAAGGACAGGTCTAAAATTCCATAAAGTGGAGATTCATCAGCTATACGTAAACAAAATGTTGTGATTCTTCTCCATTGGCTTTTAAGCGATTTTATATATTTTTTCTTTTTCTTTGGGCACCCTGCTCCCGACAATGTAGATTCCTATTATTTGATTTAAATATTTTTGTATGCTGAGAACACACAGTTATATTAGTAGTAGTTACTGCAACCCGTTGGCTATAAATTTATTTTCATAAACCAGAATTCCATTAGGTTAGAAAAAAATGACCAAGAAACATTTTCAACAATCATCTGCTTAAAAGCAGGGCAATACTATAGCTTTTTAGTATCCTACAGATATGTCCGACCAACCCTATTGTGAGAGTAAAGGGCTAGTTGTATAGGATTCCAAATGAAGACTTTTATTTTTACATAACGTTTGGCCTCAAGGAGATCATCTGGGATTCTAAGTAAAATATGTTTTAAGTCATTACTGTCAATAAGTGATCATTTTCTGAGACCCTAGGTGTGCACTTGTTCTTTCGTACTCCTTACCCATAGAATCCTTAGTAACCATCTCCAAGCCATTGGAAGATATTGTTAGAGCAGTTTAACTTTCATTGGTCTGATCTTTTGGTTTCTACCTCATTGTTACCATCTTCTTGCTAGCCAACATTAAAAAAACTCTAGTTGCCTCTTTCTTAAACCAAACATAATCTGACCATGAGGATATCAAAAATTTGAGTGATTTTTAACCATGCCTAGTTGGAGCTTACCATGTATGGCTGTATCTGTCTTTTAAAAATATTCATGCCGACACATGTTAAGAAAATATGCATCCAAATTCCTAAAACCCAGTTTCTGTACCTCCAATATATATACTTTTTTTAACCAGGATTTTCTGTCTGGGCTTAAGTTTCCTCTTTTTAGTGGAGGCCCAGGAAGAAAAGCTCAATGTATAATACTTTTACAAAGGTACACAGATATGAGAAAAATACAATGAATGTTAATAGAACACACAGCAAAACAAAGTTTTACAAAAGACAGCAATACATATCTATAGGTATGTAAGTTATGAATAAAATCTAGTGCAACAATGGCTAAAAGTAAAGAAAGTGGAAGGAAATAAAAGGGGACAATTGTTTCCAAGAACATACTTAAACAGTGCGGGGTTTTTTTTCTATCCAAACACTTTTATTGAATTATCAGTTGTGACATAGGAAAATTTACATTCATATAAATGTAATCAAACTATAGTAGCATAACAAACATTATACTTCACATATATTGCTGTATATCATATAACCTAAGTTATTTGATTTCTGACTTTTTAAACAAGAAACTTCTTTATTAAACCATCACTTATTACACAGAAAATCATACATTTATGTAAATGTAAACAGGCCAGACTGACACAATCCTAGTTGCAAGCATTTTACATCACAAGCATTATATACATCAGTTACCTACCCAATTTTTCGCACTCATTTAAGTCTTGACCCCTTTTAAACCTCATTCTTCCAGTGCATGTATTCCCAAAATTTTCATTTTTTCTATGTAGTTTGCCCCTACCCCTTTCTACAGATCTCAATTCCATTTGTTTTATCTGACTATATTCACTACTTCCAGTATAGTTGGTTTAGATTTTGATTTCCATTTTCTAGTAATTGCTTTTTTGGTAGCCACCATTATTAGACAACAAGGCCTTATGTCTAGGCAATTCCAATTCTGTATCGTAGCTCAGAAAAATCATCTTCCTCATCAGACCAGTCTGCACTCGCAGAAAATGTTCCCAGTTACCTCTTTCTTCCCCTTCACACTTCCAACATTTGCTATCTGCCTGAGGAAAAATTCACTGGAATCTACTTTTTATATTTTTTAACATTTGTTAACCGGGAAAGTCTGACTTGGAACACAGCCAATTTTCAGCGGAGGCTCAGGGAGAAATGCTCCAGATGCATGTCTTTGAAAATGGGAGGAAACCAGACCACCCAGAGGAAACCCACACGAACGTAGGGAGGACATGCAGACTGCGTACGGAAGGCACTCCAGCCAAGAATTGAACCGGAGAACCTCTTGCTGTGAGGTAACAATGCTACTGCTGCACCACTGCACATTCCCATAGATAAAAATGTCTATGTAAACATTTCCAGGCAAAAATCCTAAATCTTTTAGATTTTATTGCATGTTTGGGAGACATGCATAATCTTCCCATTGAATTTTGTGAATTGCTTATTCAGTCTCTCTTCCTGATCTTTTCTAACTTCCTCTGATTTTTATAGTTATCATGCAATGTTTTATATTCTCTCCTAATTATTCCTTTTTTAATGGCAGCTTCTATTAAAAACTCTACCAGTGCTGGTCATTCATTTAGAATCCCCCTGTTTCTTTCTCTTTGCCTTCCCATCAGGGATTGCTATCCGAGTATAGGCAGTCTCTAACTTGCAGTCCAAATAAATTCTTAGCATCTTCCCATTCTATCATTTTTCACTGCCTTGTTATTTGCTCCCATTACCTTGGTTCCTTTGCCAGTTTTCTCCAATAAATTCCAGGCCCCTCTTACCTATTATCTGTATCCCTAATTGCAGTCTTGCCTATCAGTAGAATCTCCTTTCTCCATTATCGTGTATATTTAGTTCTTTGAATACTTTCTGATACTTTATGGATATAATATTCTGTATGATTGTTATTCTCCTTAAAGGCCTGCATCCAAAATCAGTCTCTTATTTCTTGAGCTTCCCCTGTTTTATTGTCCTCTCTTTCTACTTTGAATTATAGTTTTTTGGTTGTACTTTGTATAGGAGTCTTAACTGTGTAGCTCTGAAATACTCCTTGAAATTGGGTAATCCCAGTCTGCCCTGTTCTACTGGAAGAATCAGCTTATCCCACTTGACTCTTGCCGTCTTCCCCTTCCAGATGAAGCCCTTCAGCTCTTTATTAATCACTACCTACAACAACTCCTCTGGTTGATAAAAATATGCCTGGCCTGTGTATAAAACTAAGGGGACTAGTAACATGTTAACTGCTTGTATCTTGCTAGCCATATAAAAAAGCTTCCATTTTCTGTCTTTGTATTTTTTTTTGTTTAGTCTCTTCCCACATATCCTTCCTTACCTGCTACAGTAGAATAATTTTTAATCCATACTCCTAAATACTTCATTTTATCATGCCCCTATAAATATGGGCATTCATGAACCAATTCATGTGTGGGTACATAATTTACCACTATTGCCTTTGTTTTAGCTTCATTAATTTTGTATTCCAAAAGATCTGAAAAACTGTCTAAAAATGTCCCATAACACTGTAATGTGTTTTTCTGGCTTTGTCGGCTATAAAATATCATCTGCAAATAAAGCCAGCTTTTCTTGACTACCATGCCAATTATATCCTTGAATGTCTGAGTCCATTATTTTCTTTGCAAATGGTTCCATATATAATGCAAATAATAGAGGATACCCCTGCCTGGTTCCTCTGCTCAAGCAGAAATTATCACCTCTGATCCCTCATAGATCATCCTAATCAACTTTATAATTTTTTTCAGGAAATGCAAATGCTTCTATTGCCCTGCTCATAAAGTCCCAGCTTACTCTGTCAAATGCTTGCTCTGCATCAAGACCCACCAGTAACAATGCTGTTTTCCTGCATTCTGCTTCCCCCCTCAATCATCAATGTTCTGTTAATGTCAAATGTTTACCTCCCATCCACAAAACCACATTGATCCATATTTACCAGTTTTGGCAGTACTTTTGCCATTCTTTTAGCCACTGTGGATATGAACACTTTATAATCCTGGTTTAGGATTGAAAAGGGTCTGTATGAAGCTAGATCTGATGGATCTTTACCCTGTTTAGGTATTTCAGCTACCACTACTTTTCTTCCAGGACAGCGGTACTTCTCTTAAGATACTGTTAAGCCTTCTAGATCTTTATCAGTTTTTTCCCTCCTGGCTTCCAAACTCCCACAAGAATATCATCTATTCCTGCAGATTGGTTATACATCACAATTTTGTCTCATCTCTGCTTATCCTTAGTAATTGAGCCTCGTTTACCTCTTACCTTGGCATATTTAATTCTTCCATAAACGTTTCCATTTGTATCTTTTCTTAATTTTCATATTTCTCTGCTTTATAGAGAGACTCATAGAATTTCCAAAATATTTCTAATACCTGTACAAGATCTCTTGTTACCTTCCTTGTTGTATAGATACCCTAAGTTTGGCGACATCTCTTTCTACTTTGTTGCTTGAGTCATTGTGCTAAAAGTTTTTGTACTCTAGTGTTGTCAAAAAACAGTTGCTTAACAGCAATCTTTCTAAGCTCAAGCATATTATCGAGGTAATCCCTTATTTTTTGCATAGCATTCTGTAGTTGATTCTCCTCATGTTCTGTGAGATTCCCCCTATTCTGCAATACTTTAACATTTGTCAGTCCCTCTAAGTAATTCTGATTACATCTTAACTGTAGCTGCTTTTCTTTTATTTCCACCCTATTTTTAAACTCCACCTTAATTTTATGCCACTCCCTAGCTATATTTTCAGAAGAAAATTCTATCCTCACTAACAGCTCCTGAATAATCTCCACTACCCATTCCTTAAATTCCTCTCTTTTCAACAGATAGGTGGGAAAGCGCCAGTGTCTCACTTTTATTTCATTACCTGGTGCTTTTATTTTAACTGTTGTTGGCACATGATCTGAAATGGTTACTGGGTGTGTGTCAAGACCTTCAATTAAATGCACATGTTCCTGTGAAATGTAATTTCTGTCTAGCCTAGTCCAGTTTTTATATATTGGGGAGTAAAATGTAAATTCACTCCAAACTCCTAGTACTGAATTCACATCTTCCATGCCAAATATTTTCATAAATCTACCCTCCTTTGTTATATTTCCCCTTCTGGGCCCCCCAGACACATCTTCACTGCTGCAAATCAAATTCCGGTCCCCACCTCTAACTAATATTCCTTGCTGAAAACTCATTATTTCTCCCAGAATTTTCTTAAGCTCCATTATATCAGTTTTAGGTGGAATGTAAATAATGCTAGTGTAATCCTCCCTTGCCAGTAGCCCCTAACCACTACAAATCTGCCATTATCATCTTTTCTATCACTAGTGGAGCTCCTCTTGCAGTTAATGTAAGTATTTCTCTCTTTCTTTGTCCCAGGTATGTTGCTGAATAACCTTCCTGAAAACCTTTCTTTGTCAAATTCACTGTTCAGTTCCTTCCAAGTGTCTCCTGTAATGTAGCTATTTGCACTTTACATTTTTTAATATAGTTCATTACTCTTGTTTGTATTGATCTGTGAGGCCATTTACATTTAAAGACATAATGAAAGCATCATTTTATTAAAGTTATTATTCCCACCTTTTATGTGCAGCACCTTTTTTGTTAAATGTCTAGTTCCAGCTTTTGTTACATGCATACATTGTTTGGCTGGTTGAACTTTTACAGTTGTTTTTGGTCATATCCATTTCAGACTGTCGCATCTTATAAAACTTTGTTTTATTGAAAGCCCTCAAAAACAAACACACCCCAATACCCCTGTAAAACCTATTAACTTAATACTAACACACAGCTATGTGCACCTTCAAATATTGAAGTTTTACCCTCCTAATAGGAGCAAATGTCCCAAATTGATGGCCACACTGACAAACTAGAGTTAACCTAAAAGAAAGGTTATCCATGCTAAAACACATGGTGCAGCCTGTGCTTTTACTACATGCTGATTGTTTTCTGTTTTATCCTTATAGCTGTCCCAGCTGGAAAAAACCCTGAATGTTTTCAGATATATCAACTACATTAGAAAAGCCCCTGAATTCCTTCAGAGAGCATTGTTTCCTAGACAATTTCTCTTTTCTTTTTCCTAGCCAATCACTCTCCACCAGACTGTATTCACTTTCTATCAGATTTTCTCCATGGAGACATGAGAACCAGGTAGCCAGTTTCTCTTTATCAGATTGTTTCCATGAAGACATGCAGACCAGCTGCAGAATTGTTACTGAGCATACATGTCTTTGCCAGAAGAAACCCTCATAATATTCAGTGTTTTCATTTACTTGCTTTCTCTTAAAACATGTTTCTAAATCAATCTAAGGTATTTAATCCAGTCATTTTTACATGCAAGAAAGAGAAAAGCGCATTCTTTTTTCTTTTATTGTGGCTTTTAACTAGCTTTTTTTTTTTTTACATACATTATAGTGCCTACATTTCTTAAAACTGAACAAGAAGAGAGAGGAAAAAAAGAACAGTATCTGTTTACATTCCCCATTACACTTACAATTAATTAAAGAAAACCTTAGTTTATAGCATGTAAAGAAAACCACATGCCACAAAGTTGGTACTGTTTAAGAAAAAAAAATATTTGCTTACAGTTGACTTTCTCCTTCCTCTTTCCATCCCCAAAGCATTTTTCGTACCATTAATGACATGAAATAGGGCATATACTAGAGTCTCCCACAAGACCAACCAATTCTGAAAAAGTCCAGTATTTCCAGATTTTCTTGTTCTGTCTTATTTCACAAATATAATTATTGCATTGTAATCCTGTATTAAGTTACAGGTTTTATTACTGTTCATCTCCAAAATCCTGTCTCTGCTTCATTTCCAACATACTATTGATTCTTCTAGTCTACTCTTGTGCTCCCTTCTCTCCAACTTTTTCCATTGAAAATTTTGAAAAGGGTTCAGAGGTACAGTCCAGCTGTGGTCTTTATTACCAGAACAACAAGAAGCAGAATTTCCTTTTGTTTCACAGCCTACCTTTTGTTGGAGAAACTTTTGTAGTTCCTCCTTAGCATGTACTTTGTCCCTCCAGGGAAGAATACCTTGAAGACAACTGGGTACAGCAGTTTGAATCTCACACCAGCATCCTGACATTCCCTGTTGGTGTACAATGAGTAATCATTCTCCACAAACAACTGCTGTCTCCCACTTTTAGTACTTTGGCCTTCAACAGATTTGTCAGAATCAACTCCTCTTGCTGGTAGGATTGCATCTTTACTATTAAAGATATAGGTTGCTTTCTTATAGCTAGGTTTGGAGCATACACCCAGTGTGCCCTTTCAACTAACAACTCCTGCTGTGGAATACCAGTCCAGTTGCTTATTTGTGCTTTCATAAAATTAATGCAATCTGTTCCTTTTATATTCTCTGGTATAGCTGAAAATCTCAGGTGTTCCCCTAATTTCTATGTCCTGTAATTCTATTATTTTGGAAACCTCTCTTCCTGTACAGTCTCCTAAACAGCCAGCCTTTTCTTCATTTTGACCTCTGATGTTTGCTTTATCACCTGAATATCTGTTTAAAGCTTCTTCTATTTTTTCCAGCCTTTAGTTGTTTATGTTGATATACTTCTTCAGTGTTTTGTTTATTTTAACCAGGTCTGCATAATAACTTCCTGTAGGTTATTGGAAGTCATGTCTGAAGGTTGCATTGCTTTTTGCTGAACAGCTGCAGAACTTTCCCCAGTCAGTGTTTCTTCCTCACTATAGCTGATTTTTTTTTTCCAGGTCTTCTGTATTTCTTTATTCCTAGCATCCAGGCAGTGGACTTACTAGCCAGTTACTGAAAGTTACACATAAATACAAGTCTACTGTCCTTCTCTGCTGAGTTTCTCTTTTCACACTGGGAGAGCTAGAAAATAAGGTGTTACTCAATATGCAGCCATTTTGGAAGTCCCATAAAAAGTGAGGGCTGAGAAAAAAAGTATAAGAAATGTCAACAAATAATTTTACAGTAGTATGTAGGAGCAGCAAAGTGAAAATACTTGATCTGATAGTCTTCCTCATTTTGCTTCACGTATGGATCTCGGATCAGATCTTGGGATCCTGCTCGGCCACCTCCCACAGACTTTAGCTTCCAAGCTCAATCTCCTCCCCTACCCACAACCTATGCATCTAGCCCAAACTCCTCGGATCTTGTTTGCTGCTATGTGCCTTGGATCTACCATTTCTTCCCAGGGTCAGCCTGTCTTGAAGGATCTCCAGTCTGCTCCTCCAGAAGTGGCCCCTTCCTCTTACAACTCCTCCCTTGAGTATCCCACAGAGAAGATCCCATAGAAGAGGACTTACAAAAGTTCTCCTATGGAATCCCTCACTGAGAATACAGATTACGATGAGGGAGATGGGTCTCCCAAATTGCCACTGGATGACGATCCTTCTCAGACATCCAAGAGATCTTGAATTTAAAAGGTGGCTGGTCTTCCAAAAGCCCTTCAAAGGAATCTGTATTTTTGGAGGTCTATGGGATGGGACAAGCTACATCTTGTGTAGTATCCTGGTGGATGCTGTTGTAGATCTTGTAGCCTGTCCAGACACCATAGAACCAGTTCCTAAATGTCCAGATAGAAATTTTTCACTCCTAGATGACCGTGCTTTATGGAGTAAGGGTATTCCAGTTGATGCTATGGTGGTGCACCCGCTACTAAGAAAGATCTTGCTCAGCAGAGCTTGACTGTCCATCTGCCGAACAGGGAGTCCAGAGCAATGTTCATAGAAAATAAGTCCGCAATAAATTTATTATACAAGATAAAAGCTTTCGGGATACACCCTTCCTCAGTTATTACAATTAATTTAAAAATACAATACATTTTATATCCTTCATTGCATAATAGCACCTGACACAGCCAACCAATAAAACAGCACATTCAATTAAGTCATTAAATAATAAAACATTCTATTATTTGTAATGCAAAATATTTAAGTAATTTAAGCGTTTCTACTATTGTGGACTTATTTTCTATGAATATAGCAATAGTGTTCTTGGTGGTTTACTGCAGTTGACTCATTTACACTTTAGTCCAGAGCAATGGACAGGTTCAGGAAGCGTGCTTATGCCTCAGCCACTTTTTTGCTGAGGGCACTGAATTATTTGGCACAATTCACCTTCAGAGAGGCATGACTAAGGGAGAGTTTGATAAAATTTCCCCTAAGCTGACCACTCTTACTTCTATTACTAACTCCTCCATGAGACTCATTTCCCACTCAGTGGAGGGGTCTTCTAGAGTGGCCGGCATTGCAATGCATTGCCATGCTTGGATGATCCTGTGCAAAGGTGTGTTTTGTTAATGCCTCTTTCGATGGTTTCTAGCTGTTCGGACCATCTGTCAAAGACACCCAGACCCACAGTGAGCAAGAAGGTAAGACCTTGTTTGCCTTGGAGATTAAGTTTTCTACTCCTCAATGAACTTACTCTAAGAATCAGAGGGGCTAAGAAAACCTGGTTCCATAAATCACAGGGTTCTTCTCCTGACCAAAGTAGAGAGTTCTTCTCCAGAGGCAGAGGAGGAGGAGGCTGTAATGGGAGATGCCACCCTAGAGGCAGAGGAGGCCTGCAGAACCATGGATACTCTCTGTGTTTCACTGTTGCAGTCATCACATTTGGGTTATCTGCTTGCAGTAGCCCTCATTCGGCCTGATTATTGAAGTCTTTAGTCCTGCGTCAGTTGCTGTCTCATCTTCCATGACGTCAGGGGTATAAAGCATGCAGCCGACACAATTACATGTCTTTCTTGCCATGCTCTAAGCAGAAGCAGTTCGCAAGTGCCGGTCGGCCGACTCCTGAAATTTTCATTTTCAAGTTTCAGATCCGAAGTCTTCTAAGCTAAGTACCCCATTGGAGATCCTTTTTCTTGCACTAAACCGATGTCAGTAAAAGTTAATAATTGTATTTCTTGTGGAAAGCAAATGCCTCAAAGATTTTCATTCGTACTGCATTCCTTGCTTAGGCCCAGACCACGACGTACCTCACTGTCAATTTTGTGCCTTATTCAAACCTCATATTATTCATCGTCAGTTCATTTAAGCATCCAAATGTTTTGGTACTTGGTTCAATTATCCAGAAATGGCTTCGGTAAGCCACCTGACTACTGACATTCTGAAAAAAATGCAAAGATAAAGACAGAGACAGACCGCATAGGTCCAAATCTGCCGACGACGCTTCTCCTAAGCTAGTTGCCAGTTTGCCGGTACTCAGTGAGGCACTTTCACAGCCCCTGATACCTGCTACTTCAGATTTGCAGGCCTCTTCTGTGACCCATTTGGAGTCTGGTATGCCATGAGATGCTTTTTCGACTGTGGAACCTGCGGATGTCTCTACCTTCGATGGGTCCGGAGCCGCCATGCAGGCACCGGCTTCTGAGTGTGTATTTAGGCCTACTGACTTGCATATTAAACAGACGCCATCTTCTTCTATGCCTAGAAAACTGACGCCCAGACCACATGGTCAGGCCCCTGTGCCTAAAAAACTAATGATAAGAATGGCTGAAGACCTTATTACTCTAATCAGGGGAACCCACCCTTCCCCCGCGAAGAGACCTAGGACTGATTTTCTTCTGATCAGGATTCGGAAATTTCTGTTTTCTCTGATGACCAGGATTTGCCCTTATCCACCTATGAGGATTCTGATGCAGAGGACTCCATTCCCTCTGCTTCCCCTCCAGAGGATTTCTCTTTTGGTGAAACCTTGCACACTCTTAGGGAGCATTTCCGCTTGGAAAGCCAGGATTACTCTGACTCCAAAAAGAGGCTTAGGGAATTCTTACTCCTGCCTCAACACAGGCCTTTAGCTATCCCTCCTGTACTGGACATTGTAGATGCCTTCTTGGAATCTAGCCTGGACCCTGACACTTTACCTCCTGCTCCAAGAAAACCTGATTGGTATTACAGGGTACCTGACTCTCACAAGTTCCTCTTTAAAAATCCTACTGCAGATCCTGAGACCATTTTACAGGGACCCAAGGGCATTAAGGCTACTACTGCCAAAAATCCCACCCCCTCTGATAGAGATTCCAGGGCACTGGATAGATGGGGTAAGAAGGTATACACTTCTGCAACCTTGTCCATTAGGGCTATAAACTGCCAGTTTCATATGTTAAAGTATTATCAGCATATTATTGGATTGCTTAAACAGAAAATGATGATTCCTGACTGTGCTGAAAATAAAGAATTACAGGGTTTAATGCATTCTGCTGAACAAGTTGGAAAACATACTTTGAAATGTGGTTTTGATTCATTAGAGGCATCTTGCAGGGCTGCTGTCACTGGGGTCTGTACTTGCATGCTTGGCTTAAGGAGCAATCTTTGCCAGATCATGTTAAAGCTAAATTACTGGATGCTCCCTTAAACCAAGACTGCCTGTTTGACAACAAAGCAGAAGTTGTTCTTAAAAAGATGCAACACCTGCAAACTATTAAAGATTTTCTGCAAGTACAACCTCCCAGATTTAGTAGGCATTGGCCCTCTAAGAATTGGTCCTTTCCTGCCTCTTCCAGGCCTTCTCAGTCCAAATCCAGAACCAGCAGAACACCCAGGCTTCAGTCCCAAGGTACTCACAGGCCTAAGCAGTGGGGATCTCCCACTTCCAAAGCATGGAGTAGTAAGACTCCCCCGTATGGTAAACTGTCTCAGTGACTTAACTTTAAACCTTCCAAGCCCTGCTCAACTGACTGTACCTTTAGAGGGAAGGATTGCCCTGCATGCAACAAATTGGGAACTCATTACCCAGGACAAATGGGTTTTAAATATAGTTTCCCAAGGATACAGATTCCACTTCCACTCCTTACCAACCCCGAACTGCTGGTCAGACCTACCCCCACATCAGTGGACAGAGGCTCAAAAGCAAGTTCTCTCTTTTTTAAGCATCAGGGTTATTCAACCTGTTCCAGAAGAAGAATGGGGGGCAAGGTTTCTACTCTAGACTTTTCCTGGTACCCAGAAAAGACAATTCCTGACGTCCTGTCTTGGACCTGTCTCTCCTAAACACATTTTTGGTAATCACAAAATTCAAAATGCTAACTCTTAGCTGCTTCCCATGCTAGGCAAAGATGCCTGGTTGGCAGCACTAGATTTAAAGGAAGCCTACCTGCACATCCCAATAAGGAAATCTTGTAGAAGATACCTCCACTTCAGAGCAGGCTACATGCACTATCCATTTTCTGCACTGCCCTTTGGCTTATCTACTGCACCCAGGGTATTCACAAAGTGCCTAGCTCCAGTCATTGCATTTCGCAGGCAAAGAAATATTCAAATATACCCATTACTGGACGACTGTCTAATTCAGGCAGAAAGCCAGGACATACTATTTAATCATCTGGCATTTGTAAAGAAATTGCTAACTTCTCTGAGGTGCACCATAAACAAAAAGAAACCCCATCTTGTACCCTTCCAACAAATTGTATTCCTGGGAGCAAGCTTGAATACATCTTCCCAGATGGCCGACCTCACGCCAGAGAAAAATGTTCATTTGACAGCCTGCTTCAAACTACTGGCCACAAAGACCCAGCTATCTGCAAGGAAAGTACTGCAAGCCCTGGGGTGCATGGCCGCCTGCATTCTACTAATTCCATATGCAAGACTGCATATGAGGAAACTACAATGGTATCTAAAAAGCCTATGATGTCAACATTCTCAGGATCTAGAATCAATGATTCCCATCATACCTTGTCTACAGATAGAGTTCCTTTGGTGGGCAGAGGCCTAACACCAAAACAAGGGACTGCCATTCGCTTTACCCCATGCCGCTCAAACCCTAACAGACACATCAAACTATGCATGGGGGGATCACAGGGCAGTGCATTCAGGGCAAATGGAACCCAAGTCAAATGCACCTGCATATCAATCAAAAAGAAATGTTAGCTGTACAGAATGCTGTGACAACCTTCAAGGACCACATTCTTCCAGGACAATTATTTGTAAAGACAGACAACACCACTGTTATGTGGTACATAAACAAGCAGGGGGGGGCACTCATATCCTCTCTACAGACTAGCCATGGCTCTGTGGAAAACAGCCTTGAACTACCAAGTGCACCTACAGGCTTGATTCCTGCCAGGAAAGCTAAATACACTGGCAGACCTAAGCAGAAATCACTTGGACTTACACTAGTGGAAACTGGAACCAAAGATATTTAACATGTTGAGAAACGAATGGGGGAGCCCAGAGATAGACCTGTTTGCTTCCCCCCAGAACTACCAATTGGACAAATTATGCACAAGGACTCCCCACAAACGAGCTTGGAGAGTGGATGCCCTGTCCTTCATCAGTTTATGCCTTTCCCCTTCTGCCTGTCCTCTCCAAGGTACTACTAAAGATCAAACAGGACAAATCAAGGACAATACTGATTGCACCAGACTGGCTATGCCAACACTGGTACCCCCTCTTGCGCAGTGTGTCACTGCTGGCACCTGCCTCAGACCCCTGCTCTGCTGTCTCAGCAGGAGGGCCAGATTCTGCACCCACAGCTTCAAACCCTGAACCTGGCAGCCTGGCTAATTATCTGATGTCTCTGTTACAAGCAAGTGATGGATGTCATTCTGGAGGCAAGGAGACATAGTACTAGAAAATCCTATGTGGAAAAATGGAAAAGATTCTGTTCCTGGAGCAAAACTCAGGGGATAGGCACAGCAGTGCCCAATTTACCTCATATTCTTCAATACTTAACTGAGATGCTTCACAAGGGCCTTTCCTTTTCCTCCATCAAAATGTATGCCTCAGCCATTTCAGCTCATTACAATACAGAACCACCCCTCTTCTCTCATCCACTGCTGAAGCAATTCCTCAGAGGGGCCCAAAACGTAAGACCACCCAGGAGATCCCCTACTCCAGCCTGGGACCTTAACTTTGTATTGGAAAAGCTCACTCTACCTCCCTTTGAGCCATCTGCAAATGCAGAGTTGAAATTCCTTTCTTGGAAAACAGCCTTACCTCTAGCCATCACTTCAGCAAGAAGGGTGTCTGAATTGCAAGCCCTCATGGCTGTGGAGCCTTTCATCATCTTTCATGCAGACAGGGTGCCCCTCAGGACCAATCCCTCCTTCATGCCCAAGGTGGTATCCAGTGTGGCCCTTAATCAGTCCATTAATTTGCCAACCTTCGTTTCTAATCCACAAAACAAAGGGGAACGAATACTGCACTCCTTGGACGTGCACAGACAACTTAGATTTTACTTGCACAGGACTAAACCTCTCAGGAAATCTGAACAGCTGCTGGTTGCATTTGGTGCAGGTCAGAGGGGAAGGCCATTTCAAAGCAAACCATTTCTAAGTGGATAGGCCATTGCATTAATTTCTGCTATAAGCACAGTGAAAAACCTACCCCAAAGGGGATAAGACCACATTCAACCAGGGCTGCATCTATCTCTACAGCCTTTCTCAGAGGTGTTCCTACCAGGGACATCCTAGAAGCTGCTACCTTTAGTTCTGTACATACCTTCACCAAGCATTACCACTTGCCAATTTTTTCTAAATCAAGAACTGGCTTTGCCACTGCAGTCTTGCAGGGCCTTATAGCTGGTCCTAATGCTATCTAATTACCTCCTCCCATCCTTAGCTTTGGGAATCTACCCAATTGTGATGACCGCAACAGTGAAACACTAAGAACATAGTACAGCTGTTTACACTTACCATAAATGTAGATGTTCGAGTGTATTCACTGTTGCAGTCCTGGTTACCCTCCCTCCAGCTCCCTGACCTCTGTTGACTATATCTCTATTCTTGTTTACTATGCTTAAAGCTTTTTGGTGTATTTGCTTTTTTGTTGGAGGTGTAACCTTGTATATAATTTCTTCCCATTATGGGGGCACCTGACATCTGGGACAAGAAAAAATGATGTAATGGCATCGGCTGCATGCTTTATACCCCTGACTACCTGACATCATGGAAGATTAGACAGCAACCGACGCAGGACCCCAGACGTTGATAATCAGGCCGACTGAGGGCTACTGCAAGTAGATAACCCAAATGTGATAAATGCAACAGTGAATACACTCAAACATCTACATTTATGGTAAGTGTACACAACTGTACTTTCTAGGGAGTCCTTTCCCAAAAAGCTCTTTCAGTGCTCCTGAGGCACTGCCCAACTGTCCTACTCTGGAGGCAGTCGGGGATTGTTTCTCTCTGCACTGAAAAACCTGGGCCCAGATTACAGCAAATGATTGGGTGCTGAACATTATTTCCAGAGGCTACTACATTTCTTTTTCCCTTCCTCTTCCAAATGTACTTGAGACTCCCCGAAGTACCACCCAGTCAGAGGGAGTTGTCAGCTACCAAAACTGCTATATTGCTGCAGAGAAGAATCATTCAAGAGGTCCCAACCAATCAGAAAGGGTCCAGAACTTTCATTTCTTTTTGTGCCAAAGAAAACAGGGGAGCTACAGTCCAACATGGACTTAAGCAATATCAACTTGTACGTGAAGAAAATCAAGTTCCAGAAGGTGACTCTTCAATCCATCCTCCTGTTGCGGAGAAAGGATGACTGGATGTGTTTGGTGGATTTCAAAGATGCATACTATCACAAAAAATTGACAGATGCTCCAGACGTCATCTGTGCTTCTGCCTGGGAGTCGATCCCTTCCAATTTCAAGCTCTGCCCTTTGGTCTCACCACAACCCCCTGGATCTTTGCCAAGTGTATGACAGTGGTTGCAGCTCATCTCCAACTGCCAGGGTTTCAGATATTCCTGTATTTGGACAGTTGACTCCTGACTGCCCCAACTCAGCATCAGCTTTCTCAGGCCAAACATTATCTTTACCAGCTGTCTCACTTTCTAGGCATTACTATAAATTTGGACAAGTTGCATCCAGTGCCGGTTCAAACTTGGGATTCATTGGAGTACAACTGAACACTTCTACTCCTATAGCTGCTTTGCCACAACACATTGAAATCTCAAGTCCAAGTCATTCTGAATCTCCCATCTCCTCCAGCCAGGTTGATTCAAAGAGCTCTGGCATCTATGCATCTGCTATACATTTGGTTCCTCTAGCCAGGAATTATATGCACATTCTCTAATGGATGCTGTGTGTTCAATGGTCTATACTGCATCGGCCCCTATCTGCTCCTTATCAGACTCTCAAACATTTGCAGGTCTCATCTACAGTAGTGAATTCAGGCGGATCTGACAATTGGCAGGCCTTTCACTTTCCTTCTACCTTCAGCCACTGTGACCATGGATGCTTCCCATCTAGGGTGGGGGAGGAATTTCTAGGGAAGATGGTCCAAGGCACCTGGACTTAGATAGAGACAAGTCTGCATGTCAATGTCCTGGAGATGAGAGTTTCCTTTTGTAATTAAAAGCCTTTCAGGATGTTCTCACTCCAGGAACTATTGCTGTTCATACAGACAACATGTCAGTAGTCTGATACATCAAGTAAGGAGGAACCTGTTCGTACCCTCTTTGCAGAGAGGCCATGACGGTCTGGGAATGGGTGATCTCTTCAGACACCTTTCTACTTGCAACACATTGTACCGGGGAAGTCCAGAGTGTTAGCAGATAGGCTCAGCAGGTCTATTCTGATGCCTCATCAGTAGTACCTCAGTCAGTCAGTAATGAACGAGATATTCTATCATTGGGGTCTTACCTGCTGTGACCTCTTTGTGTCCCCTTACAACAACAAATGCAGAAGTTTCTTCATGCTGATACCCCCTTCATTGGATTCCCCAAATGATGCTCTAGTACACAATTGGCCCCTGAGACTCCTGTATGCCTACCCTCCTCTTCCCTTGTTCTCAGAATTTCTCCATTAAGCCATATGGTTGAAGTGCATGGTGATCCTCATTGTCCCCTTGTGGCCTCATCAGGTGTGGTTCCCCTTCCTCTGGTCTCATCTCAAACATCCTCCATGGATACTGAAACCGAAACTGGACCTCCTTTCTTACCTGACATTAGGATGCCACCCTGATCTTCCCACTCTCAAATTAACTGCATATTTTCTCCAGTTCCTGTGATTGCTAGAGGGTCCAGGTTCTCTCCCCCAATTCAATATGTTCTTTTGGCCTCTCAGAAATCATCTACTAAGAAAGTGTACAAGAGTAAGTGGAAAAGTTTTTCGATTTGGAAGGTCAACAATCATGCTGATCCCTTTTCAGCACAGACTCACTCTATTCTATCATTTCTAGAATCTTTGTCACAGTTCTAGGTTTGTGACTATTAATCTTCAGCTGGCGGCCATATCGAATTTCCATTCAGGATTACCTTCAGGGTCTGTTGCTTTCTCCCAACAGGCAAAAGGGGTGGGCCACTTAAAGACTTTTTAGAGTTATCAGAGCTTTGATGGCAAATTAGGACCAATGCATCAGAATGACCTGGCCTTAACAGTGCAGTATTCGTCAGCTTTGTTCTTAGACTTAAAGCACAATTTTTTTATATGATATATGGATGCAGAATTCAGTATTTTAGGCTGACATTATATTCATGTACATTTTTTTATATGTTTTATAACTGTTCTTAGTAGTTATGTGGTTACATTCTTTACAATAAGACTTTTAAATGCAAAATGTGGTGGGATTCTTTAAGGTGAAAGACACTAATTGTTTAATTTGTTAATTGATTTGTGTACTTAAAGGCTGTTGGGGGAGAAGAAAAATGTATTCTGAAGAAGTTTCTACTGCAGAGACGAAAGCGCTCAAATAATTTCGTGTGGATATTGGATTTGGTTCCTGCTTTCTTTGGAGTTATTGGTTTGTGTGGAGCACTCTTTCAACATAAAATCAATGCATTTGGTTGCCAGTGTTCTTTCTCAGCTATTCTACCACAAGGGAATACCTTTTACATTCGTTAGATGTTCACAGGCAACTTTGTTTCTGCCATCATAGGATGAAGCAGTTCAGAAAATCGGAGCAGTTATTTGTTTCTTTTTCTCCTAATAAGAGTCAAGCTGTTTCAAGAGTGATAATAGCAAAGTGGATTTCTAACTGTATTTCTTTTATTTATGAAAAGAATAGTTGGCAATTGCCTGGTCCTCCAAAAGCTCATTTGACAAGGTCCATTGCTGCATCAGCTACTTTTTCATCTAGGATTTCCATTGATGACATTTGTGCTGCAGCCACTTGGTCTAACTCTCATACCTTTGTGACTTGCTATAAATTAGATGTTGTGGCCAAGAGCAGAACATCCTTTGGTTCATCTGTGCTCCAGCATATCCTTTCACGAGGCCTCCCAAGAAATAATGTAGATGTGGACTCTGACCCATACATTAAGCAGAATGAGAAGGACAACATCAGATGTATTAGTTATGTACTTACCTTAACTTGGTATCCGTGTTGTCCTCTTCTCATTCTGCTTCACTTCCTGCCAACCACCCCCCTCCAAATTAGATGTGGTTCTAGAAGATCTAGAATAGCCTCTGTTGGAACTTTGGTTCCAGGTTGAGCTCCTGGTTATCTTTTCTTTCCTATTCTGCTTATAGGGGCAGCAAACTCGAACTGAGGAGGTTGGACTAAACACAGAAGGTTGTGGGTAGGGGAGAAGTTTGAACCTGAAAGCTAAAGTCTGTGGGAGGTGGCCAAGCTGGATCAGAGACCCATACATGAAGCAGAATCAGAAGAGGACAACATAGATACCAAGTTATGGTAAGTACATAACTAATAATTTAAGAGGTAACACCAGGGGGAATTGGGTAGAGGTGTCAGCACAGAAAGTAGTTGCATCATGCATTGGATTTGATATCCGTTGAAATAGATGATTAGTAGATTAGCTGAGTGAGAGGAAGGTTGGGTAAGAAGATGTATGATTGTCATGAAGTGTCTGTAAGATACCAATGTAGAGTTTGTTGCTGGTAGAGGAAGATACAGAAGGCATGTAATGTAAAAGGGGACAAAAGAAGGGGAGAAAAAGCAAGGTAGTGAGACAAGAAATGTTGAAGGGGAATAGGAGGGTGTAATAAAAAATATATGAAGGGATGTGATGAGAAGAGTAGGATGTGTTAAAGGGAAGAGGAAAGTAAGTGGGTAAAGGAGAGAGAAGAATGATGACACCAACTGTTGATATGTCAATATAGTGTCCTTTGGATATGGTTGGGGATAGCATTGCTTTGAGTGCATTGTGAGGATGGAGTAGAATTGTTGCCTAGCCAGGAGCTCAGCAGGACACAGCAATGTGCTCATTACATGTTTTTTTTAATTGAAACATTAGAGGTTTCACTTGAGGCATTTGTTTAAGGGAAAGGGGATGGAGTTCCAGATGTTATAGATGGAGGATGAGAGACAGACACAGGAAAACCCCTTTCATATATGATTTATGTAGGGATTGCAGTCCAAAGAATGTAAAAGTTGTGGATTTAGTTACATACCTCCATATGACCAATTTCTCCCATTGCTTACTTGAAATGTTCTCATATCCCCATTATTCTTCTCCACATATAGGGACATCTGATATGTAGAGCTCACTTTTTGCTTAATCCTTGTAACCATATGTAATTAACCCACTGTGGTGTTTTCTTTTCACTGTTCTGTCCCATTTTAACATCAAATAGACCCCCTTTCAGCTATCTCTATTTATTGTGTCCAACAGGAATCTCAAAACATTGGACCATACTTACTCATCTCTTCCTGCATCCTGTCACTCTTGGTTAGCAAGTTTTATTAGCCCTAGCTTGTTTAGTTTACAGTATTTGTTCTAAAAAAAGTAAAAAAAAAAAAAAACACCATAGTTAATAGCTTATAAACTGGGACTGAGAATATTCTCCACAGAATGGCCTGTGTTACCTCAAAAGTTTTGTAAATTCCCTTTGTTCTGACTCAGCTGTTTACTTTCTAGTGAGGGTCATAGTATATCCTGTTCAAATTATAAAATAATTTGATCAAGTTTTCCTTACCATGTATTTTAAACTTTGCTACACCCATACTCCTGTTAGCTACTATAGGAATAACAAATTTGTCTCATGCCTGAGCCAACCCCACCCCTACCAGTCTGCAGAATTTAACAGAAATTATTTGGTGGAATCAAAAGAACATCTTATAATACATGGGAATCTGAGTAAAGCAAATATATGCACTACCTGAATTCATTGTGACACAACCAATAAAAGATTCCTCCAAAGCCAAAGATTTTTTTAATGTTCTTAGTGATTTCACAGTTGACTAAGTTGATCGTTGATACTAGTGCCATTCTCAGTGTGGTTCCTCTCTATTTTTGTGAAATTGTTTATTTCTAATGTTTTAATTTGTTTTATTCATTATGGATCTTTCAATTATCCAAAAGAAAATCTCCTAAAAATGGTAGTTAGCTCTGTATTTGATTCTTTGAGGTATAATAATAAAAATAAGTCAGTGGCAAAGAAACCCTGTAGTGTATACCTACACCCCATGTTTGGAAGGCCTCTCAATGTCATTGCCAGTGTTTCCAGGGAAAGTGTGAACAAGGAATACAGTGAACATCCCTGCCTCGTACCTTTTACTCAAGTCTGCAGGGTCTGATAGTCCCTCTCTAATTTGAATTCCTACTGTGTCGCCTCACAGCAAGAGGTTCTCCCGTTTGATTCTCGGCTGGAGTGCCTTCTGTGTGGAGTCTGCATGTCCTCCCTGCGGTCAAGTAGCATTCGAAAGACATGCGTGAATGGGTGTGCCTTTGTTGAAGGTTGGGCATCGAGCTGGCACCTCGCAACCATAAAAATCTACTGCCAATCATTAGCGGACTAGAGTTCCGCTGTGGTGACCCCTAACTGGGAAAAGCCGAAAGAAAAACAACAACTGTAGCTCCAATGTAGCATCCCTAAGAAGTGATATGTTTTTCTGGGAAAATAGACTTGTTTTTAACAGTGAATAAGAATCCCTAGTTGACCCAGTCAAGTCGGTTTTCCACATTAAAGCTGGTCTGTGACACTAGGTGTCTCCTCCCTGCTGCATTATCAAGAAACTAAAATGTGTAACAACCAGTGACAAACACATCCTGATCTATCATAATTGGAATATATCTGACTTTCTTGCTGCCCAGAATTGCCCTAATAAACCTTTTACAACCTGTTTTATAATCAAAACCAGCCTGTATGATGCTGAGAAAGTATCCATCTTGTGTTAAAATTACTAATAGCAAATGCCATCTTTTGACTTGGCAGAACCTCCATGCTTACAATGCATTGTTGGCTGCTCTTATAGACTCCATAGTAACTTTTGTGTTTGGCCAAAAGGGGATCTTTTTGGACCTGGAGTCTTCTTTTTCCCTAAATTCATTTGAGCCTAAATCACTTCTTTAGCCATGAATGGAGTCAGCAGTCATTTTCCTTTTTGCTGAGTTGTCTCAGTATTTGTCAAAAGAGTACTTAAATCATCCCAGTTTGGGTCTCCTGTTAGTTTTCCTTACTTTATAAACTGTCATGATATTCTCTCAAATTCCTAGTAGGTCTTCTGAGTTCATCAAAATTGTCTCATTGATCTTAATTATAGTAGTCTGTTTTTCTGTTTTGCTACCATAGCTGTAACATCAAGAATCTTTGTCCTACAACAATCTTGAAATGTTTAATCCTGGGGTCTTTTTGTGAACTTTATTATAATTATTATTATTGTTATTAAAGATCACAAAAAGACCCCAGGATTAAACATTTCAAGATTATTGTAGGACAAAGATGGTGGTTCAGCGGTAGCATTGTTGCCTTACAGCAAGAGGTTCTCCTGTTAGATTCTCGGCTGGAGTGTGGGGAGTGCCTTCTGTGTGGAGTCTGCATGTCCTCCCCGTGGTTGGGTGGGCATTCGAAAGACATGCGTAAATGGGTGTGCCTTCGTTGAAGGTTGAACGTCGAGCTGGGACCTCGGCGTTCGTGAAAATCTACTGCCAATCATTAGCAGACCAGAGTTCCACTGTGGCGACCCCTAACTGGGAAAAGCCAAAAGACAAACAACATTATTATTATTATTGTTACTACCACCCTATAACTTGACAATTCCTTAAATTTTCAGTTTGCTTATTAACATTTAGTTTGCCATCTTTCAATAATAGCTGTGGTCCTGTAAGTCAGAATTTTTGGTCCAGTATTTGCTAGCCTTTTGTTAGGTTTACCTCTTAGGGCCTAGTTAGCTGCAACTTATTCATACTATTCTAATGAGAATGACCCTTTCAGATTCAGGACAAGCCCATTCCATCTTTCAGACAATCCAACTGTCCAATTTCGAAATGCCTATTCCTTACAGTCAAGTATGTTGGTGCACTGCCTGTCTGAATCTAAATCTGGTCAGTACCATTCTTTCTGTCAGTCCAGTTATTCAGTGCTCAGATGTCATTACAGTGAAACATGCTGTCACTTCATTGCCTGTGTAAAAAAATCTGATTTAGTTATGACCATAATTCTTTTGCAGCATGATCTGAAATCACCCTTTGGTTTGTTCTTAGTTTGTATGACCTCTATAAATATTTCTGCAAAGTAAATAACTGGTCTGATCAAGACCGGCTCTTTCAATGAGGAGAACATCTTGTGCATGTATACTAAGGCAACACTAGTCCTTATCCGTATCACATTCATCTTAAAAGGGTAAATGACAACCCATTTTTTCTAAATTAGCAAAAGAACATTTAAAATTCTAAATGTATGCATCAATCATATCATTCCTATATGCTCTAGAAGACCATTTTTGGTAAAAATATGGTAGCCAACCCCTGCTAAAGCAATCTATCATGAAAAATATTGTCTGCTGCTGGTGTATTACCAATAAAGTTGCAGTCACATCAAATTCTTTGTTACAATGTTCTTTGCTTAAGAGTTTGCAGTAACTCTGTAAGAGAACACTCTTTCCCAACACTCAGATAATTACATACTACTATTTGTTAGCAAAACATAAAGAAAACTAGGCCTACTAATGTTTTTCAATCCCTGTAGTCAATGGGGAGTTTGAAATCCAAGAAATCCGCTGTTGTAGCCTAAATTGCAGTAATAAGGTTGCCTAATTACAGTGGCAGTTAGCATGTGATTGACATATCTGTTACTATATTAACTCCCATGTTGGTCTTGCAGTGAAGAATCAAAAGTGATGATTTAAAGATTGATATGGCTACAAGATTCCTGATGTCACTAGCATGATGGAAGTGGAAGTTAGCCTAAATGACTGAGTAAAAGTGATCAGCCCCAAGGGAACAATGATGAGTTTGATGGAGATGGGCAAATATTGGGCTACTTATGGTTTGCATCTTTGTCAGGGATTGAAATGTGTAACAACAATACTTCCAAGATTCTTATCTTTGGTTCTCAGCTGCAGCAAGGGCTTTGGGACTTTATATTTAATCGACTCTTAAATGGAGGTTTTGTACTGAAGAAGCTGTCTAAAATGTATTAACAGCTTGCTGGGAATCAAAAGTGTGTTAACAGTTTAGATTAGGGACTAGCCTGTTTCCTGGACTTGGTGACAATATTACCATTTTGTATTTTAAAAAATGACTGCATAAAGCTGTGAGAGTTTAAATACAGTTGGTTAGTTTTAGATTATTTGACTTGGGCATTTGTCTTTTTGGTACTTGCGTATTATCGCAACCAGAT
Source organism: Protopterus annectens (assembly GCF_019279795.1). NCBI lineage: Eukaryota > Metazoa > Chordata > Ceratodontiformes > Protopteridae > Protopterus > Protopterus annectens. The sequence continues at coordinate 1,453,783,797 of NC_056735.1, forward strand.
TTCAAATGTGTCATAATTCTTTATGTAATGTAGAAAGGACTCATTCAGTTTATGCAGGGGTTAGTAGGTTAAGTAAGTAACAGTTTGTCAGACTGGGGCCCGACTGTTTCGTGATTTTAAAGAAAAGGAAACATTTCACTTTTGCTAACAGTGGCATTTTGTTTATGGCCAGGCATTCATAAATGCTTCCTTTGTGTCACCTGCAATGAAGTTGTAAGGTATCGCGCATGTTATCTAGTATTTTTAGGTAAGTAATGTACTACTTCACTATAAAAGCATGTCTTGGGTTCAAAAATTCAGGGAACAACATCGCTGTGTAAGTTACAGTACTACAGCCAGTTTGATCAGGTGGAAGCCTTTTTACAGTCGTTATTCTCCCGCTTAGCTCAGTCCCCCTTGGCATTCTAACCCGTACGTATTTTGAGGTGTTGTTCACAGGACTCTTGAGATGGGTGAGTCCTTCCTACAGGGAGCTAAATAATGGCATCAGACCCATGTCACACTTCTAATTGTTAAAGATCACCTCCCCTGTTGAAAATACACTCCACTGTGTAAGTTTCCCTTCTGCAGCAGTAACTGCTTTCAAAACGCAATGGCATACCATGGCCAATGACAGGAATCAGCTGTCTTGCCGCCGTGAAAAGTAAGTAATGCACCATGTCAGGAAGTTTTCTGAGTTTTTTCTCACCTGTTCTTTGTTTCTTTGTCTGTAGCCCCCCATTCTCAGTTACTCTCATATTTTTGGAGCTGCTCTGCATTGCACAACTAAGAAGGTAGACACATGGGCCGTTGTGGAATCTGGTTGCGATAATACGCAAGTACCGTCTTTTTAAATGGTTTTGTATGAGTGCTATTATTTTGAATAAATCTTAAAATAAAATGAAAGTGCAAAAATGTTTTGCAGCCTGGTGATTCCTTATTTGGAGTGACTTTGCTTGTGGATTCTATGGGATTTACTCCAATACAGTAGAGTGAATTTTTTTCTCCCCATTTTTAAAAACTTGCAGAGTGCCTTTGACATGCCCCCCCCCAACATTCCAAACATATTAAAAGCAAAAATGGACTTTCTTCTCCTTGAGATTTAGACTTTGTGTCTGAATATGAGGAAGACTTGGTATTTACTAACCAGATATTCTCTTCTTTGTGATATGGCACAGATAATGAGGAGATCTTTCTTTAGGCATTCAGCCCAATGATGTTTCCTTTGGGGATATCATTCTGATGAAGGAACATGTTCTACCAGAATCCTGGAAAGTAACTGAGGCAAGAAGAGAGATATTAGGCTTGGGTGAGTCCCTTCCTCCAGTATAAGTGCTCAGAACTTGATTCACAACTTCCCACACCAGAGAAACTAGACAAATTCAACAGGGTGCAACAGGCTTTTCAGTTATCAATTTGATGGTGGATGTGGCTTTAAATAACTTTGATGTTATTGGCACTGGAATAACTTCATGGCCCCAGTATTCTCCTTATAAAGAGTAGAGTATCTGTGTTAGATTAAGGATTTCCATTTATTAGACAGACAGGCTAAAGAGTAAAATAAATTGTGTTTCGTTTATGCATAAAAGACTTTTAAGCAGAAAGGAAAATAACCTTGCTGACCAAGCATGGAAGACAGTTTATTAAAAAGAAAAGATGAGCTTAAAGTGTTCAGACAGAATGTTCTTTTCTCAAGGGAAAGATAAAATCTTGTCAGCTACAGCATGTTCATTAACAGAATGTTGCACATACAAGACAAAGCCTGAGACCAAGGTTAGAAAAAGTAAATAAATTACTGGACTGAAGCAATATAATATGCTGTGTTCAGTATAGCAGTTCAGTTAAGGTTAGTAAGTTAATCTGACCTGTTACTTCAGAGAAGATGTCAAACACTCAAGAATAAGTACAGAAAACAGGTCATCTAGAGACTGTCAGTTTAAATTGTTCAGGACCATCAAAATATGACATGCAACAACTTGAATTGTTTATCAGTACTGTTAATGGCGATAGTATTCGGATATTGTGAATATCTAATAAAACCTTATTAAATAAACTACAGTGTTTGGAGAATTCATTCTGAAAAGCGCACAGGACTTGGTCCATAAAGGAGAGACTGGCACCTGTTCAGCACAAGCTTGGGTAATTAAGACTTTTGTTTCTCAGTCTCATTGCATACAGTGTTTCCAGCTAATTACGGTACAGTACAGTATTATCAATTCTTACATCTGGTTTGGGAAGGTATATCATAAATGTATGCTAGACTAATGACCACTAGACCCTTAAAAACCTAGTCATGGGACCCACAAATTTGATTTATAGGGGGTGAGTTACTGACTGCCCTTGTCCATCAGAGATGTAGGAGCCAGACCAGGGGTAATTGATTCAAGTTGTGCTTAAATAGGGATAGGAAGGGACTGTGCTTCACATGGACAAGGGAGCTTCTTCCAGAGAATGAAAATTCTCTGAAAAGCATGTGTCTGTCTGTCCAACATGTCCTATTTCTATTACAAGCAAATTTAGATCTTAGTTCTGGTGCTGTTTGTTTTGCGGATGTGGAAAAGATTCATCAAAACAGAGTCCAGGGATGCTTGTATGCCAGGCAAAGATCACCTCTCAGAAGTGCATATAATACTGAGTAAAGAGACAGGGCTTTGAGGCGATCAGCATACATTTTCTTTACTCACTGTATCCTTTTTATAAGGAATCCTTTTGGACGTTCCAGTTGCTGCATATGTCTGGTCAGGTACAAATTGAAGGGGGCCTAATGAAGTCCAAGTACAGTGGTATGATGATCTCTCTGGATCTAGATGCCATGCCCTTGTTTATAAGTTGAGCAACATAGAAAGATTTTCTTACTGCCTTGGACACATGTTGGTTGAAGGCTAGATTGCTATCTACATGAGCAACCAGATTCCTGACTAGCAAATTAATTTGTAAGGGTGTTTTATTGATGATGTATTTACCTGGGTTGACAGGCTTCCCAAAATGTACTATAATCCATTTCTTGGTATGTAGTTGTAATCCATGGCTTTATCACCAAGCATTTGTATTTGACCTTTCTGAAGGTTGTTCTCTTTTTGGTGGGATTCAAAGACTTCTCTCAGTTTGCAGTCATCTGCAAACTTGGTTAGCCAGAAGCTTTTGACTCAACTTTGCCTGGATGGCACTAGATACAGGCAAAATACTTTTGGAATGTTGACTAGGACTACAAGCTTTGCTGACCTCCAGGAAAATGAGAAGGAAGCGCTATGTAGTAAAGGAGTTTTAATCAAGAACAATACTGGTTTACTGGGTGAGCACCTGGTATCATGGGTGTATGTAAAATGGGTGAGAAGAGTACATAAACAGCTTATACAACAATCAATGGCAAAGAAAGTGGGGAGGGACTCTGGAAATAAATAATCATGAAGGGTGGAGGGCAGAGAGACAGCCTTATAAAACAAAAATAGGACAAAGCATTGGCAATTTTTTCAATGAAAAAGCAGGCTAGCTACAGAGTCTAGCACTCAAATAAATGCAGTATTGGAGCTCTTTCAGAAATTTTGTGTTAATGGGCAATGAGGCAGACATAGAACAATGACTGGAGCAGAGACGATTCTGTAATTACAGAACTTCTGCTACAGTTTAAAGCACCCGATTATGCAGAAATTTACCAGTAACACTGTTTATGGAACAAAATGCAGCAATAAATGATTGAGACACAAATCTGGTAGTAGTACATAGGCCTGTCACAACTGTTAAACTACAAGACTTTGGCCCAGAAGAGTTTAAAGTACAAACAGCTTGAACAAACAAATGCAATCAGATGGAACAGCAAAAACATACAAACTAGTATCGCCACACAGGCCACTATAAGTGCACTTGAATATTTAAGTAGAACTAAAATAATTTATTCTCTTTCATTTTTTTTAAAGCAAGAAACATATTTATTAAGTTATAATGTATGACGTAGGCAATCATACATTTATATAAATGAAAACAAACCATACTGACATAATTTTAGTTGCAATCATTATACATCACAAACCATATTGACATAATGATGTTTGCAAACATTATACATCACTTATAATGTATCCGGTCATTGTCAGTCAAACAATAGCTCATTCAAATCCTGCCTGCTTTGAAACCTCGTTCCTCCTCTTCATGTATTGTTCCCACAATTCCCATTTTTTGTGTGTAATTTGCACCTAGCCTTTTCCAAATATCCCATTTCCAGTTGTTTTAGACTTTGATTTCCATTTTGTAATAATTGCTTTTTTTAGAGCTGCCATAATTAGACTCAGCAAGGCCTTACTATGTCTAGATAATTTTAATTCTGTATCATAGTTTAAAAAATTATTTCCTTAGTTACACCTATTTCCTCACCCAATATCTCTGACACAGCAGTCTACAAGGAATCTTTAAAGTCTGTCAACTCATTACACTCCCAGAAAATATGTTCCCAGTTACCTTTCTTCCCCATCACATCTCCAACATTTGCTGTTTACCTGAGAAAAAATTATTTTGAATCTCCTTGGGGTATAAAAACATCTATGTAAATGCTTCCAAGCAAACATCCAAGATCTTTTAGAGTTTTTGCATATTTGGTAGACCTACATAAACCTCCCATTTGTTTTGACAATTGCTTATCCAGTCTCTCTTCCCAATCTTTTCTAACCTCTCTGAATTATTCTTATAATTATCATGCAGTATTTTGTGTACTAATTATTCCTTTTTTAACAGCAGCATCTGTTCTAGATTGTACTAAAACATCTACCAGTGCTGGTCTTTAGCATTAGGATCCCCTCTTTCTTTCCCTTTGTTATACTGTGATATCAGTACTTGATAGGGAAGTCAATCTATAGTCTGCAGTCCAAATAAAATCTTGGTCTGTTCCATTCTGTTACGTTTCCATCTCCAATTATTTGCTCACAATGTCTTGGTTCTTTTGCCATTTTTATTCAATAAATTCCAGCCCACTCTTGCCTATTGTCTGTGTCCCTAATTGTAGTCACCCCTATTGTCAGAATCTTCTTTCTCCATTCCTGTGTTGGCTTAGCTCTTAGAATACTTTTTGTTACTTTATGAATATAATACTCTGTATTGCTATTGTTATTCAACTTAAGGATCTGTATCCATAATCCCAGTCTTTCCTTGTCTTTTGAGCCTCCTCCCATTTCATCATCCCTTTCCACTCTTTGAATTATAGGTTTCTGCTTATGCTGTGTATAGGATCCATAACTGTGTAGTTCTGAAATACCCCTTCAATTTGGGTAGTCCCAAACTGCTTTCTTCAATTGGGAGAATTATGTTTTCCCACTTGACTCTTGCCGTTTTCCTGTCCCAGAAAATTAAGTACTTCATTTTATCTTGTCCCCATAAATATGGATATTGCTGAAGCAACTCATGTGTGGGTACATAATTTACAGATATTGCCTTTATTTTAGCTTCATTTTGTATCCTGAAAAGATTTAAAACTCCCTTAAAATGTTCCACAACACCGAAATGTCCTGTTCTGGTTTTATCAGGTATAAAGTATTATCATCTGCAAATAGAGCCAGCTTTTCTTGACTACCATACCAATTATATCCTTGAATTTCGGAGTCTCTTATTTTCTTTGTTGTTGGTTGTAAATATAGTGCAAATAACAAAGGAGGAGGAGGACAACCCTGCCTGGTTCCTTTGCTCAAACAGAAGTTAGAGAAGAACCCACCTACTTTATTTTTCACCTCTGATCCCTCATATATCCTTCTAATCAAAGTTATAATTTTATCAGGGAATGCAGATACTTTCTTGTCCTGTCAAATAGTTTCTCTGCATCAAGACCCACCAACAATAGTTGTATTTTCTTACATTCAGCTTCCCTGTAGATCACCAGTGGTCTGTTTATGTTGTTAAATGTTTGCCTCCCCTCCACAAAACTACATTATTTCATGTCTTATCAATTTTGGCATCACCTTTGCTATACTTTTAGCCATTGTAGACATAAATACTAAAATGGGCCTGTATGAAGCCAGATCTGATGGAAATTTACCCTCTAGGTATTACAGCCGCCACCACTTTCTTCCACAATGTTGGTGCTTCTCTTCCTCTTAAAACACTGTTAAACAAAACCTTCCAGATCTTTATCAGTTTTGTTTTATCTGATTCCACAGGTATACATGGGGACTTCCCTATGGATTGGTTATACATCACCATTTTTATCTGACCCCACAGGTATACCTAGGGCCTCCCTATGGATTGGTTATACATCACCATTTTTATCTGATCCCACAGGTATACCTGGGGACTTCCCTATGGATTGGTTGTACATCACCATTTTTATCTGATCCCATAGGTATACCTGGGGACTTCCCTATGGATTGGTTATACATCACCATTTTTATCTGAGCTCCTCCATTCCTTTTAGTATTTGCGCCTCATCTGTCTCTGACCTCGGCATATTTCATTCTTCCATAAACATTTCCATTTGTACCTTTTCTTGATCTCCATATTTCTCTGCTTTTTACAGACTTTCACAAAATTTCCAAAATATCTGTAGTACCTCACTGGGATCTCATGTTATCTTCCTTGTTATAGACTTCCTAAGCTTGGTGACAACCCTTTCTACTTCCTGTTGCCTGAGTCATTGTGCTAAAAGTGTTTGTGCTATGGCATTATTATCAAAAAGCAGTTGCTTAACAGCAGTCTTTCTAAACTCATTCATAGGTAGGTACTAGGCTATTGGTCCTATACAAGCCTGGCCAAAAAGGTACCTTGGCTTTCGCCACCCAAGAAAATTATTTTCCTGTGCCCCTATCAAGCAGAACCACAGAAGTGATCCCTGGGGTGAATTTCCTATTACCCATCCAATCAGCAAGATTTTTCTTGAAGAGTGCTAATGAGGAGCTCTGTTTGACATAGATAGGTAGTCTGTTCCAGAGTATGGGAAGTCTCTGGAACAGGGATCTATCCCTCCAGCATGTTCTGTTTATTGTGGTGACAAGGTTTAGGTCCCTAGAGCGTGTAGCTCGGAGGGATTGGGATTTCTTTAAGTGGAGCATGTCCAACAGCTATGGGTTTGACATAGCTTTGTATGTTAGGCAGAGATTGCCTCTTGAGTAGGCGATATGCGACTGAGTAAAGCTGGAGTTTTTTGAGATGGTCTGCGTAAGGCATCTGTTTGCGGCCAGTAATCCTCTTTGTGAGGTATTTTCCAGTTGTTGCAGATGTCTTGTGAAGTACATACCAAAAGGGGCGTTGTACTCTATAATGGGTCTAATGAGTGATGAGTAGAGGGGAACAATGACCTCTTTTTTTCTGGATGAGAAACCTTTTGTGATGAGGTGTGCCAAGTAGAAGGATTTCCTGACCACTGTGGCAATGTGATTATCAAAGGAAAGACTACTGTCTACCTGTGTCCCAAGGTCTCTTATCACACTTTCAGTGTTAAGTAGACTACTGCCTATGTGGTAGTTCATGGGTACAGAGTTTTTACCAAAGGGGATGACAATGCACTTTTTGGCATTGAGCATGAGACCATGTCTTTGACACCAGGCATCTGTCTCAGTGAGGCCCTTTTGTAGGATGTCCACATCGTTAGGAGTTTCAATTATGGCTTCTAGTTTGCAGTCATCTGTGAATTTAGTTAGCCAAAGACCTTCTGTGTTAGCCTGTACTTCAGAGAAGTAGATACCAAACAGGAGAGGACCCAGGACTGAACCTTGTGGTACTCCACTTGTCACTGGTCTGATGTCTGATTTAGAGTCTGCTACTTTCACAGTGTGGGTTCTTTCAGTAAGCCAGTTGGCAACCCATCTTGTGACATAGGGATTTATACCTAGTTTAGTGAGTTTATGTATAATTCCAGAGTGGGGGATGGTGTCGAACGCCTTGGCAAGATCTAGATAGGCTGTGTGAACCACCTTACCCTCATCTATGGCTTTGGTGAGTACTTCAAAGAAGTCTATCAGGTTTAGGAGACATGGTCTGCATTTTACAAACCCAAACTGTGTGGGGTCCAGAGTTTGGACCAATGTCTTTGTTTATGAGTTCCATGATGATACGTTCCATGGCCTTGCAGGCGAGGCTCGTCAGGCTAATGGGGCGGTAGTTCTCGGTGTCTGTTGAGGACCCCCCCTTTGTGGAGTGGGATAATTGTCGCGGTGCGCCATTCAATGGGCACAAAGACTGAGGTGAGGCTATGATTGAACATCGTACTTAGGTGGGGTGCCAGTTCATGCTGTAGTTCATGTTAAATGCAGCCTGGGATGTTGTCAGGTCCCATGGATGCTGTGTTCTTGGCTTTGGGGAGTGAAGGTTTTACTTGTGCAGCCATGATTACAGGAACTTTGCATTCTTCCAGTATAAAGATGGGCCCTTTAGGGGGTGAGGGGGGGTGGTAAAGTTAGCACTGAACCTATCTGCCAGGATGTTGGCAATATCAGTTGGTTCTGTATATTTAGTGCCATTGTGCTGTAACTCAGAGCAGATCTGAGCGTTGCCATTGAGATTTTTGACATAGCTATAGAATGCTTTGTGGTTGTCTTTAGAATCAGTGGCAATTTTGTTTTCATAACTAGCTTTGGAGGATTTTATGAGGGATCTCAGCTTCTTACTGAGGCTGACTAGGGAGTTCCTCCAATCGTGGGATTTTACTCTTTTTTTGCAACAGTTTCTTTCTTCTGTTGTAGAGTTTGTTTATGGCAGAAGACCACCAGATTGGCTTATAGCATCTTGGTTCTGTTAGGGATAGCACGATCCATGCACTCGTGTAAGTGCTTATAAAGTGCATTTGTGTAGGATTCAGCAGTCGTACCTCTGTTGTCCATCTGCATGGGTGTCGTGAAGTTTGCCACTTCTGTCTTAAGAAGCGTGAAGTTTGCTTTGGACAAATTTTTTACAGTTGTTTTCCTAATTGGGGGGTGGGGGGTGGGAGTGGGATGTGGATGTCTAGGGTGATTAGCTTGTGGTCTGATCTGACCAATGAGGAGCTGACCTCTGGTATGGAACACTGGTCACCCATGTTGGTGATGACCAGATCTATGATATTGCTGCCCCTGGTGGGGGTGTGAATAAGTTGATCCAAAGCATTGGAATTGATGATTTCCAGAAAACGTTGCACAAAAGATTTGGTACATGAGTAGTTTTCCCAGTTAATGGTAGGGTAGTTGAAATCGCCCATTATTAGAGTGTTGGGATGTACCTTAATATTTTCCAGTGTATCAAGAAAAGAGGAGTGGGAATCCTGGGGCATGGTGGGGGGTCTGTAGCAAGCTACAATCTGGATTGCGGTTTTGCCCAGAGTTAGTTGAATGTGGATAATCTCGGATGCATTATGCTGAGCAACTAGCTTGGAGGTGTGGACATCCTTAATGAATATGGACATGCCTCCACCTTTAGTGTTTCGGTCCGGGTTTGGTGTCCGAAAGGTGTGGTATGAATTATAGCCTGGTAATGCAGGGGTGCTGTCTGGAGCTTTAAACCAGGTCTCTGTCACTGCACAGATGTCAATGTTCTCTATTTTAAGGAGTGCCTCAAGTGAGTGCATTTTGAGGTTTAGACTTCTAGCATTGAGTAGCAATACCCTCAGATTTTGCTTGCTTGTACCTGTTACGGTGGTGAATTTGTCATTTGAACCTTGCCTAAAAAAGGCACTATAGGGGTGGTAAGAGCCTTTGCCAGTATCCAGAATCCCAAGAGCGACAAGTGCAGGCCATCTCTGGCAAAGCAGCATGGTCTGTCGATCATGTCATCCCAGGCAGACAGATACTGGATTCCCTTAGAATGACACCAGAAGCTTAGCCAATTGTTAAAGTCAATCATTTTGTCCTTGTACTGTGGTGTCATTCTGGGTGATGGCAGGATGCTACTCAGGGCTAGGGTCATACCGGCCTGGGCTACAAGATCAGAGAGCTCCTCAATGTCTCTCTTCATGTAGTCCAGGGAGGTACGTCTCAGGTCATTCACACCAACATGGACAATGACAGAGTCATTTTTGTACTTGTTGTGGAGTGACCTGAGTGCGTGCGTTATGTGGCGGATCCTGGCACCTGACAGGCAGCTGACAGTAACTGTTTCCTTGTTTAGCCTGGTGAGTGGAACATCAGTGTGCCTGACTGTAGAGTCACCTATGACTAGAGTGTTGGGTACGTTATGCCTTATGGGCTGTAGTTGAGTGGCACACTGAGTATGTGGGCTATGTGTCATTTTGGTTGTGTTGGGGGTGGAGGTTGCTTGCATTTCTGCTTTGGAGGTCTCTGTTGTTTGGGCAAATTTGTACTGAGAGCCTCCGAGAATGTAGGTGCGTGTTTTGTGGTTCTGTGTGTGTGTTTTGGTGGTGTAGGTTTTGAGGGACTATGCGATGAGTGTGGTGCGGTGCAAGTGTTTACCTTCTCCTCTTGACTGTCTAGGCCAGTCTTTGGTGAAGAGAGCTTTGCTTCCAGTTTGGCTATATAAGTGCATCTCTCACAGGTCATACTGTTGGGTGGTAGGAGGAGAGGGTTGTCTGTGTACATGAGGCAATTGCTGCATTGTCCCAAGATGCCCAGATTCATCAGGTAGACAGGAGAAAACACTGGGAGCTGACCTTTAGACATGCCTGAATAGGTGCTTATTTATTAAGTACTAAAAACTGTTTTCCTCTAGACAAGTGAGGAAAGTTGAGTGCTGTAGTAATTTGTAACTTATTTAGTGCTTACAATGAGTTCTGAACAAGTGCTGAGATTAAAGAAACAGATGAGTGCTAAAACTAAAAAGCTGGCTAGTTGCAAGGGAAAATTTGAAGAACAGACTTTATGGCGCCAGGAATAGTTTAACCCCAGTTAAGTGGGGGGCTTAGGATCTCACAAACAGTCCTGGACACAGCAAATCTGTATCTGACCTGCCACAGGAAAGGGGGGAAGCAAGCTTATAATTGTTTTTTTCCAGTAAAGTGGAAATGGATAAAGCTGGAACAGAAGTTAATTCAACGTTAAGAATCTGAATGGGTTGGCCTTCACAAATGTTCTCTATTAGATTGAGTGAACTAATGACACTAGACTGGGAGGAGTGTCACAGATCAAATATACAGTATGGGCGGGCAACTACAAAGCCACCAAGTATAAGAACACACAACACTAGGGAGGGTGGATGGGAAAAATTACAGTTTCTAGCTGTAGCCTAAACAGATCAAGGAGCAGACTCGAGAATGCTTTTAACTGTAACAGACAAAAATGCACAGAAAAGTTCAGATAGAGCACTCACAAACAGAAAATACAACTCTCAGTATGAAAAAGCAGTTTACAGTTAAGTAATGTTAAAACAGTACACAAATGCAGTGAAACAATAAAAAAAGCTTTATAACAGTGCAACAATATAGTAGATCAACTGTATAGCACAATTATAAGCATTTCAGAAGTGCAGTTCAGTAAAATAAGTGTAAGAAATAACTTGGCCTGCTCTTGGAATCTTAAGGAATTTCCATTTATGCAATGCAATCCAGAGTCTGACAATGCAAGCAGAGCCTTTATAAGACACAGGGTTTATATAGCAGTAAGAATGGAGGTGACCCTTTATTTTCTCCGTAGTATTCTGAAACTGCTCATCTTCTTGTTCTGTGAGATTCACCCAATTTTGCAGTACTTTAACATTTGTTAGTCCCTCTAAATAATTCTTGGTACTTAACCATATCTCTCTCTTTTATTTCCACCCTATTTTTAAACTACACTAATTTTATTCCACTCCCTAACTATATTTTCATAAGAAATTTCTGTCTTCTAATAACTCATGAAAAATTTCCACTACCCATTTCTTAAATTCCTCTTTTTTTCCACCAGATAGGTGGAAAGCACCAGTGTCTCATTTTTATTTCATTACTCTGCATTTCTAGTTTAGTTATTATTAGCACATGATCTCATATAGTTACTGGATGCGGATCAAAATGTTCAACTAAATGCACATGATCCTGTGAAATTTAAGTTATCTCTAGCCTAGTCTAGTTTTTGTGTCATGAGGAATAATATGTAAATTCACTTCAAACTCCTACTACTGAATTCACATCTTCCATGCCAAATATTTTCATAAATTTCTTCAAAAGTCTACAGAATTTTCTTAAGCTGCATTATAGCAGTTTTAGGTGGAATATAAATATGTCAGTGTAATCCTCCTCCATTGCTAGTAGCCCTTTAGCACTATAAATCTATTATTATTTTTTTTATCCTCGTCTATCACTATTGGAGCTCCACTTGCAATTAATATAAGTACTCCTGTTTTCCTTTGTCCCAGGTATTCCACCGAATAACCATCCTGAAAACCTTTCTTTTTCAAATCCACATGTTCAGTTCATTCCAAATGTGTCTCTCTCTCTCTGAACTTTACTTAATTTTTTAATATAGTTCACTACACTTTTTTTTTGTATATATCTGTGAGACCATTAACATTTAAAGCTAATATAGAAGTAGCATTATGTTAAAAGTTATTATTCCCACCTTTTATGGGCTCAAGCTCAGTGCCAAGAAATGTATAGTTATCCCCTTTGGGAAAAAACATGTACCCGTGAATTACCATATAGGTAGCAGTACAATAAACACCGAAAGTTTGATAAGAGACTTAGGGACACAGGTGGACAGTGGTCTCACCTTCGATAACCACATCACCACAACAGTCAGGAAATCCTTCTGTGTGGCACACCTCATCACTTAAGGACTTTTCTTCCAGAAAAAAGGAGGTCATTGTCCCACTGTACTCATCCCTCATTAGACCCATTATAGAATACAATGCCCCGTTTGGTATGTACCTCTCAAGACATCTGCAACAACTGGAAAGGCCACAGAAATACCTCACTAAAAGAATCACAGGCCTAAAGCAGATGCCTTATGCTGACCACCTTAAAAAACTCCAGCTATACTCTGTTGCATATCGTCTACTCAGAGGCGATCTTTGCTTAACATACAAGGCCATGTCAAACCCAGAGCTGTTGGACATGCTACACTTAAATAAATCCCAATCCCTCAGAGCCACACGCTCCAGGGATCTAAACCTTGTCATCACAATAAACAAAACATGCTGGAGGGATAGGTTCCTGACCCAGAGACTCCCCAGACTCTGGAATAGATTGCCCATACATGTCAAGCAGAGTGCCTCTTTGGTCCTCTTCAAAAGGAACCTTGACGATTGGATGGGAGAAAGGAAATTCACCCCGGGGATCATGTCAGTCACCCTGCTAGACAGGGGTCCAGGGAAGTAAATAGTGTGGGAAGAAATAGCCAGGGAATTGTTATGGCTAGGCTTGTATAGGCCCTAGGGCTGATAGCCTAGTACCAACCTATGAACCAGTTTTGTGTTACCCGTACACACTGTTTGGCAAGTCAATCTTTTATACAGTTGTTTCTTGTCATATATATTTGAGTCAATGTCACATCTTACAAAGCTTTTTGTTTTATTGAAAGCCATCAAAAAAGTGCACTCCCAATACACCACTAAAAACTATTAACTTAATGCTAACACATAAAACTATGTACATCTTCAAATATAAGTCTTACCCTCTTAATAGGAACATAACCTTTGCTTCTACTAAGTGCTTTCATTTTTTTTGCCTTATCTTTATTGCTTTCACAGAAAGAGAAAATCTGAATGATTTTGGAAAATATTTCCTAGCCATTGAAAGAAATCTGTTAAAAGAAAGAAGTGTTCTATTTTTATTGCTCTTTATCAGATTTTTACCATGGAGACATGAGAACCAGATACAGAGTTGCTTCTACAAGTATTTATTTATTTGATAGGGGAAAGCTGTATTATATCAAATTTATTTTTTATTTATTTGCATTCTCTTAAAACTTGCTACTAGATAATGCCAAGGACCTTAATTCACTCATTCCCCTATGCAAGAATGAGACAAAGCACATAATTTTTTTTCTTACTTCATGCTCTTTTGACCAGACTTTAAAAATCCACGGTTGTACAGTGGTAACGCTGTTGCCTCACAGTAAGAGGTTCTTCTGTTCGATTCTCGGCTGGAATGCCTTCTGTGTGGAGTCTGCATGTCCTCCCCGTGGTCGAGTGGCCTCTGAAAGACATGTGTGAATGGGCATGCCTTCACTGAAGGTTGGGCGTCGGGCTGGCAACTCTGCACCATAAAAATCGACTGCCAATCATTAGCGGACCGGAATTCCATAAAGACAAACTCTTTTGACAAGACTTTACTTATTTTTTTTATATAAGTACCTACATTTCTTAAAACTAAACAAGCAGAAAGAGAAAAGAAGGGAAAAAAAACAGGGTCACCTGTTTACTTTAGTATCCCCATTACATTTGAAAGTAACTAAGAAAACTTTACTTTATAGGATGCAGATTATATCATGCAATATAAAATATTACTATTAAGAACAACATTTTGTTTTACTTGCAGTTAACTCTCTACCTCTTCTTCCCCTGTTCTAAGTGTTCCTCCAAACATTAATGACATGAAGAAGGGCATATGCTATAGAATCCCCTACTGGTTTAATAAAGTCAAAAATTCCAATATTTCCAGGTTTTCTTGTCTGTCATGTTTCAAAAATGTAATTAATGCTTTGTAATCCCGCATTTATTTGCCAATTTCTGAGATGCTGGTTTTGTTTCTGTTTATTTCAGTCTCCCAAATCCAGTCTCTGCTTCATTTCCAATGTACTCTCTGTTCTTCTAGTCAACTCTTGTGCTTTTCTCTCTCTCTCAAGCATTTTCTGTTGAAACATTGGAAAATGTTTCACTGGCACAGTCTTTCTGTGGTCTTTATTACCACAAAAACAAGAAACTCACTTTTTGTTGGGCAAACCTTTGTAATTCCTCCTTAGCATGTTCTGCATCAAAAAATATTTTCTTCCTCCTGGATAGAATATTTTGAAGATAGCTGGGTATAGCAGTTTGAATTTCACACCTGCTTCTCGACATGCCCTGATTAGTGGAATAAATCTACTCCTCTTCTGTCTGGTGTACAGTGAGTAATCATTCTCCACAAACATTCTTCTGTCTCCCACTTTTAATACTTTGTCCTTCTTCCACAGTTTTGTTGAAATCAACTCATTCTGCTGGTAGGATTGCATCTTTGCTATTAAAGGTCTAGGGTACTTTCTCATGGCCAGGATGTGCCCTTTCAATTAACAGCTGCTGTGGAATACCATTCCAATTGCTTATTTGTGCTTTCATAAAATTAATATACTCTGTTCCTTCCAGCTTCTTTGGTACATGAAAATCTCAGGTTTTCCCATGTGCTCTGTCCTCTAATTCTATTACTTTTTGAAACCTCTTCATGAGCAGTTTTGTATTCAGCCACCCTTTTCTTCATTTTGACTTCTGATTTTTGCAGTTTTATCACCTCATCTGAATATCTGTTTAAAGTTTCTTCCATTTTTTCCAGCCTTTTGTTGTTTGAGTTGATATACTCCATCAGTGTTTTGTTTATTTTAGTCAGCTCTGAGCACATTTGATTTATTATTTTTCATCTAGGTTACTGGAAATCAGTGGCAGCTGGTGACTTTAAATTAAAGGAGGGCTGCAGGAGACAGCTGAATGGGTGGGGCCAATTGGGTGGGGTGTGGCCAACTAGAAAGGGGTGGAGCTACGCTCGGGACCACAACTGGAACTTTAATTAAATATGCTGCCCTGGGTGCCAAACAGTCATTATGAGAGTCCAATCAAGACAAAATGAAGTGTAGAAGAAACAAATATTTAAATGCATTGGCTACATGACAACTTACTTAATATCCAGATGGAAACAGGTTGTGAGGCATGAAAAAATTACTTTTTAAATACATTACTGGAATGCCAGTCAAAATCAAGTATAAAAAAACAAGCAGCACTCATATGAAACCACTACTCCTTGCATTGCAGTTCTAATTATAATTTATATTCAGCTTTATAAAATTACCAAGGAACATGCTGAAAGTAGCAATCTCTGTGATACCTCCACTTGTAAAATTGTTTCTCATCCAAAAGACCTGCTGCCTGACACAGCTATATACTTGTTTCATGGGGAAGACATGATCAAAGTAAAAAATGAACAGCAAACAATAAACAAGCCCAAGATAAATTGCTTAATGGATTCCTGCACAAGTTATGGACCACACATGATAGATTGGCATTCTGTTTAGTTTACGGGTAAAGCCTAAAAAGATGACTGCAAGTCTCCAACAAATGTAATGAGCTTCTGAAAATACTGTAATCCTGTCCTTTTATTACAAATACTGTCATATGCATTTCAATACCCAAGGCTTATACATTATCTAAGTTATGTAAATATTCTCTGCATGGCAACAACGAAAAGGCTTTCAATGCTGGTAATTCTTTAACAGTATGCTTATTAAAGCTTACTTGCATCTTACAATCTCCGACAAGCTTACCTGGGTCATTAAATCATTGCTACTTAAACAGAGCAACAGGGTACTATGACAGCATGCATTTCCTGAATAATAAGAAGCATAAATCAACAGTATAAAAATATGACAGTAAACCAGAACATTCTGCAAAATCAATGACAGATGAAGCCATGGTCGTACTTGTGGTCTACCTTGGATGGGGGAATACTCTGCACTCTTACACTGCATAACTGCTCCTTGCCTTCCTTGGACACATCCAGAGCCACTACAATGGGGAGTGGGGTGCAACAAGTATGTCACAATTTGAAATGTCACTGGCTGACAGTGATGGCTCTGACACTCATACCTCTCAAATTCAGAGCAAGAAATCCGGACAAAGCCATACATAGCACTAGAAGTGGGACACAGGCCCAAAAATAAGGACAATTTTTAAATATTGCTCTTATTAACTTAGATAATAGAACAGTAGTAGGTCTTGCATTAGTAAGAAATTTCTGAAGGGTATGAAATCTGAAACTCAAATGTCTGCCATTATTTTCTAACTTCAGTCTTTAATGACTTGCCACTAATTTGCCAAAAAAACACAATTTTATGAAAAACAGACCAAAAATGTGATGCAAAAATAAAAAGTTGCCACACAATACAGCTGGGAACCTGTCAAAAAAGGGACAACTTTTTAATATTAACACTGTTAACTTGAGCAGCTAACAAAATAAGAGCATCTACATGCATTTCTGAAATAAAAGTAATCTATAACTCTGATCATTACAGTTATATATAATTGTAAATTCTCCACGTTTTCTTCCAAAATTGCCATTTTGAAGAGGGATTATTAGGGGAGAGCAACATTTTGAGCCAAAATTGGGGACAATTGAGAGGTTTGGATATTCCTAATTCTACAAAGCGATTTGCACGTACCTCTCAACCTCTTAATGCAGGAAATCTGGACAAGGCCAAATATATTGGAGGAACATACAAACACTACTAAAAATTGCTCTTGTATAAACTTAAGACAGTTGATAGAATAACAGGTCTTGCATTAGCATGCATTTTTCTGAAGGTTATGACGTCTAAAACTCAATGTCTGTCATTTAGTGACTTCATTCCTAAATGATTTGCTAGAAAACCACAAATTTTATGAGGAACAAACCAAAAATAATTAGCAAATATCTATTAATTCTGTAAAAATATGGACAACTGAGAGGTATAGTTCAACCGGGGCTGTCTGAGTTTGCTACCCTTCCCCCCCTCACAAAATCATGGTTGAATGGAACCTCCCCCCTGCAGCCATTCCAATGTCCCATTCCTTTGTTATTTTGCCCCATTTACCATAAACACTGTAATGTGCATACTGCTTTACTTCTGTGATGATTTTGATTTCATTTGAAAGTTTTATTTTGCATTTTACAGCACAAACCCTAATAGATATCTGTTAAACAAAGCAATGCAGTCTCACAATGAAAATAGACTTAGCATTAAAACTTCTCTGCCCTTGAAACTCACATGCATTGAAACAGCATTGAAACCCACATTCAAAGAAAACACATTTTGCCAGTGGCAGATAAAGATGAACTTTGGGCTGTTTTCAAAATCATAGGCCCATTGAACATGAAACATACACATGCTCTTTGATACACCTTCCTGACTGTATTACATTATATTGTTGTTTGAGGGCATTTTAAATTTATTGTTTTGAACATTTTTCCAGTAAACAATGAAACAAAATGCATGCACCAATGACAAAACTGCCCAGTTCAGAACATTTCCATCATAAAAAGTCTACTCAACCTTCTATAGTCCACCAGTATCAGTAAATATGCACAATTTCGTAATTAAAAATAGGTATTATTATAATATTCAACAAAACAACTAAAGTATTTACAAACACATCCACTACAATCAGATCATTAATTAAACTAAAAATACCATGCTATTGTTTTAAATTCATTGAGCGAAGGGAGGTGTATCTGAATCTTATCTTGTTGATTTGGTGGGTCCCCATTAATAGAAAGTGAAATAATTCCAGTATGAATCTACACTGTAAAAAGTTTCTTGTCTGAAAACTTATGTATGTAAAGTTTACCTTTTATATTAAGAAACTTATTATCAAGTAATCAATCAGTGTTGGAATAGATTCTTTAACAGTTATAGACATTAAATTGATCTATTAATAAAGTAATAACTTTACAATAGAAGAGATAGTATATATATTGATTGTATTAAGTATAAAATCTTGGGAATATTATCATTTTAATAATTGTAAACAGGTATTATAATTATTATATATAATAGATTTAATATCTTTAGATAGTAAATATGCACAATTTCTGAAGTAGTAAAATCCACATTAAAGAAATCTGTAACTAATAAAAAGGTTGCTGCTAGCAAACAACTTTATATGTCATTGTTTCATCTACAAATAAAGTGCCTGTTGCCCTTGAAGAATAAATTGCCTATGTTGCATGCATTAAAAAAATGATAAGCTAGTACTACCGCAATAAGGAATGGATGGCAAACTGATAACAGGTTCATAGCTGCTAGGTATCTTGCCAAAAAGGACTGCAGCATCCACCCCCTTTACAACACAGTACAGTATCAGCAATGCATCTACCTACTGTGGGAGAAGAACCCACAGCCTTCTGCATCAAAAGCAAGTACACTACCTGTTGTGTTGTTAACAATGCAAGCAGACCGCATACGCAGCACTAAACTTTTGTTCCCCTGCAGCTCTCAGCTCCTTGTAAAAATCTACTCTACACTCAGCTGTATCTCTGAACTTTGCAGCACAAGAAATCTGGAAAAAGCCAAAATTTATTGGGGGGGGGGGGGACAAAAGGCCAAAAACCAGGGACACATTTTAAACATTGATTGTATAATGTTGGAAAGTTGCTAGAATAAAATGCTGTGTTACCACCATACGTTTTACTGCCATGTCTTGAACCCAGGGGACCCTGTGCAAAACAATCAGAGAAACATACCACTATGCCAAATCAGCTGAAACAGAGGAAGACAAACTTAAATGGCTGCCATTTAGTGAATTCAGTTCTCACCATAGCCGTCAACCTCTTAGCAAAAAACACCTGAAAAAAGCCAATAATGTGGGAATACAGCTGCCAAACATATTCAGTGAATTCAGTTCTCACCATAGCTCTCAACCTTAGCACAAAATACCTGGACAAGGCCAATAATGCGGGAATACAGTCCCAAAAATATGGGCAAATTTCAAATATCCATGTTATAAACTTAGACAGTTGCTAGAATAAAAGGTTGTTTTACCATGTACTTTCTGAAGAATATGAAGTCTGAAATTCAAATGCCTGTTATTTTTAAACATTTGTTAACCAGGAAACTAGTCTGACTTGGAACAAAGCAAAGCCAATTTTCAGCAGAGCAGGGCGAAACACTCCAGAAACATCTTTGTAAGGTATGGGAGGACATGCAGACTCCACATAGAAGGCACCCCAGCCAAGAATCAAACCAGAGAACCTGTAGCTGTCAGGCAACAATGCTACCAGTGCACCACTGCACTACAAACCTTTGCAAGGAAAACTGAAGATAGCGAAACCATAGATTTTATGAGGAACAGAACAAATATGAGGCAAAAATCTGGAATTTTTTACAAATAGTGGTGGGTAGGGAATTCAGGTCCTTGCCACCTGCATCCATGGTACAGGGTTCAAGCCTGAGTATCTCTACCCACCACTATGTGTTAACAGGGGCATTACAGACACACACACACACACACACACCAAACCTTACCTCTATCCTGATTGAAGCAGCAAATCTCCATTGTCCGGAACACGCTTGACCGACTTCAACACTTCCCTGTAAGCCACACACAAGGTCCAGCTTGACTTTAATGTTTCAAACTCAACTTACCTCTCTCCTGATTGGTCCTGTGCTCCCTGTGAGAGCTTAGATTGGTCCTGTCTGCAGATCAAGCAGTCCGGAGCTCCTCTGTTCTGTGCAGTCGTCTACCGCACAGATTCCTGGGCATCTGCAGGGCAGAAAATACCTTCCCTGTATCTGGACTGCTGACTCAGGCAGTTAGAGTTCGCACAGATTCCTGGGCATCTGCAGGGCAGTCTGAGTGTGTCTACGCATGTGCGGAAGTTCTGGTACTCATAAAAATTTTTTTTAATTTTATGTTTCACAATTTATTTTTATTTCTTTTGTTTCTAGGTTTGAGGGCTGCAATCTGATAGCACAAGCCGCACCTGCTGGAAATCATGTTTTACACTGAAGCTGGAGCTTGCACTCTTTTTTTTGCAAAAAAGCTGCAGAATTCTTCCCAGTCAGTGTTTTGTCCTCACCTTTTGTGATTTATTTTTTTTTCAGGTTCTCTGAATTTCTTTTTTGCTGGCCTTCAAGCAGTGCACTTACTAACCAGTTGCCAAATTTTACCCAAAAATATGAGTTCACTGGCTCTTTCTTTTGAATTTCTGTTTTCTCACTGAGAGAGCTGAAATTAAGCTGTTATTCAATGTGTAGCCATATCTTCATGAAAAGCTAGTTATTCACATTTCCACACCTCTCCAAGTCCTGGATAAAATACACCGGATGGGGTAGGCCTTTGCTAGAAACAGGCTAACTAGACAGACATTCAGTCAAATAAAGGCAATACTGGAGCTCTTTCAGAAACTTTAGCTTATTGTGTTAGTGGTGGATGGGGCAGACACGGAATGCAAGCGGGTAAATGATAAGCAGAATATAAAAGCATTGAAGCACAAACTGGAGTCGAGACAATTTTCCCTGTATTGAACTGCTGTAACAGTCTAAGGCACCAGACAAGGCAGACATTTACCAGTAACACTTTATGTTTATGGGAAAAAGTCAGTAATGATGATTAAGGCACATATCTGGTAGTAGTATGCAGTTCTGCAACAACTGTGAATTAAACTACACGACTTTGTCCTAGCAGGATTTAAAATGCAAACAATTTCAACAAACTAAAAAATGCAATCAAGTGGAACAGAGCAGAAAAGTGCAAAGTAGTATCACGATACAGGTCATTCTAAGTGCACTTAAATATTTAAGAGCGCAAAATATATTTTGCTAGAAATCATGTTTGATAAAGAGGGCAAGGTTTCTAAAAATCAAGGTTTTCTGTGGATGCCAAACATTGATACACCCACACTGTTGGCTTTGCCAGGCCACTACCCTGACTTTAACATAATCATCTCTGAGTTTTCACTGCACCTTGAAGCAAACTCCAGTAACAGCATTATTTAAGCAATGAACATACTGAGCAAGAGTAAAGTGTTGATCACTTTGGCTATTTTGCAACCGTCTTGATACCACACATAAGAACTTGAGGAGATGCTAATACTCTGCTGGGGTAGTATACTAAATTCTGAGAAAAAAAGGAGAAATGACTGTTGGCCAGATGCTCTCTCCTATACATGGAATGCTCAAGTGGCTAAAAGAGTTAAATGGAAACTCTAGATACCAATTTAGAAACACTCCTTGATAAAAAGCATTTTTCAGGTACCTGTGATGTTCTAGTCTCCAAAACCTGTCTCAGATAGCAAACTAGTTGACATGATGTGCTAATGTTAAATTTGCAGTTATTTCAGAATAAATGAAACCTTTACCCTGAACTGTCATGATAACATGATGTCTGTAGTGGAAGCTTCCAAAAGTTTTGTAG
Organism: Protopterus annectens; assembly: GCF_019279795.1. Lineage (NCBI taxonomy): Eukaryota > Metazoa > Chordata > Ceratodontiformes > Protopteridae > Protopterus > Protopterus annectens. The sequence continues at coordinate 1,453,805,718 of NC_056735.1, forward strand.
GAAAACTTAGATGATCACCTGAAAATGGCATCATTTTGAATACCTAACTCTTAATCTATTGTTGTGCTGGTGGAGGTATACATGTCAAAGCTGAGTGCCATATGGTCAGTGGTGGTTGTCTAGACATTGGAAAAGATGCTATATAGCAAAGTAAGGACCCCTGAACAAAGAGCTGCCAGGGAGAATGCCAACATTTGATGCTGTCAGGAGGAGTGCAGGGAATCAGAATTTGAATGTCATTGCATGGGTGTCTTTACCACTATCAAGATTGTAACATCTCCATAAAGGGGGAGCAGCTACAGATCCTGGGAATTATCACCCCATTAGCCTGACGAGTCTGATATGTAAGGCTATGGAGCACATCATCATGGACCTAATTAACAGGGATATAGGGAATCTCCCAAACTCTAGATCCCACACAATTTGGTTTTGTGAAAGGTAGAGCATGCCTGCCCAACCTGGTTGACTTCTTTGAGTCAGTCACCAGAGCTGTAGATGACGGCAAGGCAGTTCATACAGCCTACCTCGATCTGGCCAAGCCCTTTGATACCATTCCTCACTTAGGAATTATTGATAATCTCACCAAACTAGGCATCAACCCCTATATCACTAGGTGGGTTGCAAATTTGCTTACAGATAGAACCCACAGTGTGAAAGTAGTGGACTCCAAGTCAGACTGCTGACCAGTCACGAGTGGAGTCTCACAGGGATCAGTCCTAGGTCCTTCCTGTTTGGCATCTACTTCTCAGAAGTCCAGGCCAACACACAGGGACTCTGGCTGACCAAGTTCACAGGCAACTGCAAGCTGGGAGCCATTATTAACTCCCAAAGTAATGTAGACATCCTACAGAAAGCTTAATGCCAAAAAATATGTCATCATCCCCTTTGGGAAAAACTCAGTTCCCACTAATTACTACATTGATGGGAGCCCACTGAACACTGAAGGCGTTATAAGAGATCTGGGGACACAGGTTGACAGCAACCTCTCCTTCGACCACCACATTGTCACTGTGGTCCGAAAGTCCTTCTATGTGGCACATCTCATTACCAAGGGTTTTGCATCGAGGAAGAAAGAGGTCATCATCTCTCTCTGCTCTTCCCTAATTAGGACAATCATCAAGTATAATGCCGCATTTGGCATGTACCTCACTAGGCACATGCAACACCTGGAAAGGCCACAAAAGTACCTCATGAAGATGATTCTAGGCCTTAAACACATGTCGTACATGGACAGACTCCAAAAACTCCAGCTATTCTCTGTCTAATATTGTTTGCTAAGAGGCAATCTCTGCTTGACTTACAAAGCCATGTCTGACCCCACTCTGTTAGAAATGCGACATCTAAAGAAATCTCAATCCCTCCACACCACACGATCCAGAGACTTCAGCCTCATTACCACAATCAACAGAACATGCTGGAGGGACAGGTTCATAACCCAGAGACTGCCCACGCTCTGGAATAGACTTCCCATACATGTCAAGCAGAGCTCCTTACTGGCCGTCTTCAAGAGAAATCTTGATGAGTGAATAGGAAATAGAAAGTTCACCCCGGGGGTCACCCCAGTGGCTCTACTTGATAGAGGCAGTGAGGACTAAAATTGGGTGGCACAATGCCAGGGCACTTCTAAGGGGTAGGCTTGTAAAGGCTCTAGGGCCATTAGCCTAGTACACACCTATGAGCCTATGTAGGTTGCCATTACACTGTAGCACCCTACAGTCAACCTCCTTGGTAAGATCCAACCATAAAGTGATCACTTTTGAAGTCACCATTTCCCCTGACCCCCCTCCCCCTGTCAGTGTCAAATGAAAAAAAATTTCCAAAGGTGACTACAATCTCCTCAGAGCAGGTATGAGGAGCGTCGCAGCCATCAACCCTTCAATTGGAACTAGCACTAATGTCCAAGCCCTACACCAGAAAACTATATGAGCACTTCCATAGCTGTATGGACTCATCAGTACCTGACAGAACCAAATCATCTTCCACAAGGAAGAGTAAACCCGTCTGGTGGACAACAGCAACAAACAAACTCTATAATAAAAGGAATAAAATTGCTGTTCAGGACCAAGAAAGAGCACGTGCCAAGTTGGAAGCAATCACTCATTTGTCTGAACAAGCAAATAAGGTCATTGGTGAAATCCTCTGAGGCTAACTTTGAGTCCAAATTGGCCACAGCCACTAAGGACAATCACAAGGCCTTCTTCACACATGTCCTTAATCTCAAAGTTAAAACCATAGATATAGCCAACCTGCTGGCAGACAGGTTCAGTGAAAACATCACCCCCTGTCCTTCCATCAGTAAACCAGGACATCCCCAGCACCTGCCCTCTCCCCTTATCACCAGTAAGCAGGTCCTTAATGCTATCTCAAAGCCACAAAATACAGTCTCCATGGGACCTGATAACATTCCTGGCTGTATCCTACATGAATTAAGGCATGAGTTTTCAGCTCTATTAGACTCCCTATTCAACCTAAGCCTGAGCACCAGCTTCATCACAGCTGAATGGAGGACAGCTACTGTCATCCTTCGACACAAAGGTGGAGCATCCACTGACCCAGGCAATTATATGCCTATCAGCCTAACTAGCCTGATCTGCAAGGCCATGGAATGCATGATCATGGACCATATAAACAAGGACATTGGCAACCTCCAAACACTTGACCCTAAACAGCTTGGTTTTGTTAAAGGCAGATCATGCCTGTTGAACTTGGTCAGCTTTTTTGAAACAATAACCAAAGCCATGGACGAGGGGAAGACGGTGCACACCACCTACCTTGACCTAACCAAAGCCTTTGACACTATTCTCCACTCGGCCATAATAGATAGTCTCAAAGCTAGGCATCAACCTGTATGTTACCAGATGAGTAACTAACTGGCTCACTGATAGAACTCAGTCAAAGTAGGGGAAGCCACCTCTAGTAGTAAACCCTTAATGAGCAGTGTACCCCAAAGGTTGGTCTTGGGGCCTCTACTGTTTGGAATATACTTTTCTGAGGTGCAAGCCAAAGCCTGTGGTCTGTGGTTGACCAAGTTTGCAGATGACTGCAAGCTGGGCGTGGTCTTAAATTTCCCTAGTGATGTGAGCATCCTCCAAGAGGACCTTACCCAAACTAATGACTGGTGCCAGAAGCATGGCCTCAAACTGAATGCCAAGAAATGCATCATTATCCCCTTTGGGGAAAATGGCATCCCCAGAAATCATCACATTAATAACAGTGTACTAAGCATGCAATCAGTCGTGAGGGACTTGGGCACCCAGGTTGATAGCAACCTGACTTTTAACCACCACATTGCTTCCATTGTAAGGAAGGCTTTCTACATGGCCCACCTCATAAATAAGGGTATTTCATCCAGGAATAAGGAGGTTATAACATCCCTGTACTCCTCCCTTACCAGAACCATTGTCAAGTACAATGGCCCCTTCGGCATGTACCTTGCCAAGCACATGCAACAGTTGGAGAGACCACAGAGGTTCCTGACCAGGAAAATCCAGGGTCTCAAACACCTATCCTGTACAGATAGGCTAAAAGCCCTGTCCCTCTGCTCAGTCTCATACAGACTGCTAAGGGGTGACCTGTGTCTGGCATAGAAGGCCATCTCAGACCCAGCCTTGATGGAGTTGCTGCATATCCATAAGACAGACTTCACTAGTGCAACCCATGTGCAAGGCCATAACCTGTTCTGTGAAATTAATAGAACTTGTTGGCAGGATAAATGTGTGTCCCAAAGACTCCCTCTCCATGTCAAGCAGAGTACCTGTCTAGCATTCTTTAAGAGGAATCTGGATGACTGGATGGAAAACAGAAAATACACCCCTGAGATTCCACCTTTGTCCCTGCTGGACAGGGGAAGCAGGTGCTGACTTTGTGGAAACATGGGCAAAATTCTTGGCTAGGCTTATAATGGACTCTGAGCCAATAGCCTAGTATCATCCTATGAACCTATAAAAAATCTCTGGAACACCCTACTTACCAGATTATCAAATAAATAATCCTTGTCTATGGACTTGGAGTTGTTACAAATCACTGTTCATTGAATTCAGTTTATCAGTAAAGTTCTTCTGATACATGGAGTTCATGATGTGCTGCAGTGATGGCATCACAAGTTCAGCTTTTCAAAAGCGTATATATAAAGTCTACAATGGATTCAGTAGCACAAAATCCACTTTAGTGGGAAAGCAATTCTTCAGCATAAAGAACCACATTTATTGGCAAAGCCATCCTGAATTCAACTATAAAAAGATCCTCTGAGAATTTTTATATTATGTATTAACCTTTTGTTGACCACTAGGCTATTAGCCTTTCTTTATGAGAGATCTGAGGTGGTACTGACACTGCTAAGAGCTACCATCAGCTCAAGTAAATGGGCCTCAGTTTAATGTCACATCAAAAGGATGACATACTCAGGACTGCAGCATCTCCTTATGCTGCACTGCTTTGTCACCTTTTGATCTACCTGGTATGGAAATAGAACCCACAGATTCTGCACCTAAGGTGAGTGTATTACCTGCCATGCCACTAAAACTGCTAACATTGAAAGAGGAGTTCATATTCCCACAAAGAACAGCATAAGTGCTAAAAGCCAATGGATAGCAGGTAAAATTTATTTGATGCCTAATTTATTGTTTCACTTCCTGGATTTTTTTGAACATGTTCTTGATCAATGGCAGATATGAGCTCATGATAGGGATCAGTCACAATTCACCAGTTCTTTTCAGTGAGTTACTTTGACTCTTCCTTTGCTCTGCAACTACAAGTGGGAATTTGTCTGTCAGACCAGACCTAGGGAAAGTCTTAGTCACAAGTATAGGCTGACAATGGCTTTCTAAAATATTTGTTCTTTAAATAGTAAGTGATGCTTATCTTTTACAGAAAATGATTGGATGTTCCTAAGGCACCTAGGCCATTATTTAATTACATGATATCTCCCTTATGGTTATGCAAGTATATTTATTTGCTTTAGTTTTGGAATGATTATGACATGCAGAGAACTGAAACCAATGTGAATATAATGGTTGGGCAATTTTGGCAACAATATCATTGGTAATGCTTAAGTAAAAATTTATCTGAAACATTTTTCTGTATACACCATTGTAAATGGATACCATAGGTTGTCACACCCTGCAAAGAAATGCATTTAAGAGGACACCTTTTTCATTTAACAACTATGTATTGCTTTCAGACGACTTTGAAACTGTTGCTAATATTCTGTTTCAGATACCAGCTGAACAAATGCAAGTCCGTATTAAAAACAATCTGCTTATGGTTCTCTGGGTCCTGGACATAAATATTTGTCATGTAACATCGCATTGGAACTGTCATGTGATGGATCTATATAGAGTTTCAGTCATTCTTTCTTTCACTGTCATTAGTGTCATGTCAAGGATTCAAAAACTACTGAGTTATTTTGTTGCAGTATTCTGTAGTCCTTTTATTTCAGTATCTTCTGTGGATCTAGGAGCTGAATGAGTAATGTTTGTGTTATTTCTCACCTCTTACCAGCACAAAGTGTCCTGTATGACAACAGCCACTGGCTTTTCTTGTTGTAGTAACATACTTTTTCCATTGTATTCTTTCCCCTGGTTTCTGTTCTTTATCTCCTCACCTCTTTTCAGTCTGACTTCATTGGAAACTCCTTTACAATGGAGGCCCAGGGAGAAAAGCACACAAAAAATAGCACACGGTATACAATATACATATTGCAAGAAGTATAGATATACAGTACAGCTGAACCCATTTACATATAGCATACATAGAGAAAACCATTGTATAATGCTTATTCATAAGGTAAGGAACATAAGGGTATATTGCACAACAGTAAGAAATATTATAGTAGCAATTATAGGAGACATGAATGAGGAAGTGACAAGATATATAGACAACGGAAATAGTAGTACAGCATTTCACATACGTGACGCTTTCAGAAGAGCATTGTCAAGATTCCAAGAGTTCCTCTGCATGCAAATCATTTATTCTGGTGTAAGCATGCTCTGATTCCAAAAGAACTGCTCTCAGTGTGACTTTAGTGTAAGGGTCATCTATAAACAGGCTTACCCAGGGGGCTAGATTCCAAAAGACTTGCTGTCAGTGAAAGTGATTTTAATCCGGTATACCAAAGTATGTCACTTTCACTGAGAGTAAGCCTTTTGGAATTCAATATATTTTAGAACCGGTACATTTTTGTTTAAATAATAACTATTTTGATTTTAATGGACAGATATATCATCAAAAACAAGGTACTGCCATGGAGGTGGCTTTTGCCCCCATGTGTGCTAATTTGTGTATGGGCTTATTTGAAAAAGATTATATATACCCTACAGAGTTTTATCATTGGTATGTCATCAACTATTACAAGTTTATCGATGACCTCATTTGTTTGTGTGATGGAGGTCGTGAAAGTATGGACAAATTTGTTTCGAATCTACAATGTGATAGGTTCAATTTAAAATTTGTTGGACTCCAAATAGGCACTATGGTGCCTTTTTTAGATGTGTTGTTGGACATTAGTACCAGGGAGGGTCTTAGAACTATGGTTCATAGAAAATTTTAGGAAGGAGTACACAATTTACAAGCTTATAGTTGTCATCTACCTCATATCATACAAAATTTACCTTACGGGGAATTTTTGAGGATTGATTGACTGTGTAATAATGTGACAGATTTTTATGGAAGAAAGTAATAATATATTAAAAATGTTCATAGATACAGGTTATAATGATATGTTATTTGAACATCTTAACACTGTGAAAAGGTTACTTAAAACTGGACACTGGGGAAAGGTTGTAATAATACACAAAGAATGTATTTTGTTACTACACAGTGTATTTAGTTTTAAAGTGATAGATTTAGTTAAATTTTATTGGTCTTAGAGTCTAGCAAAGATTTTTCAGAATGGGGCTGTGGGGCACCACAGATATATTATAAAAGAGGTAAAAACATCAATGACTTTTTGGTACATGTTAGATTTGTGGTCCCAGGGAAAAATATTACAGGTGCTGTAGGCATTAAAAGCACAAAAGCTGTGGAAAACGCAAGTGCTGTAAATATAAAGTTAATCATTTCCTTATAATTAATGAGATACGATTCAAGGTTAAGGGGGTGTTTAACTATGAAACCCAGGGTATTGTATATGGCCTTAGTTGTTCCTGTCATAAGTTTTATATAGGGGAACGTAGAAGACCATTTAAAGTCAGACTTATACGCGATATAAACCATGGTAAAATGGAAAGATCTATAGCTGAACATTTTAAATATTGTCATCAGGGTAAAGTTGAAGGTTTACAAGCCACTATATTGGTGCATATTAAAAATGATTTTTATTATGAAATGCAATTGAAAGACAGACTATTGTATAAGGAATCTGTATATATTTTGAAATACAACACATTGGTTACACATGGGTTAAATCTAGAATGTAACTGAAGAGTTTTTATTGAATTAATAGTAATTGTTTAATTATTTAATTATTAAATGATGTAATTATGTCAATAGTTTAATGTATTTAAGGCAGGTTTATTTTTAACATGTTTATACTCCTTGAAGGCTTCTTAGTCGAGACGTCAGAGAAAATAAACTTTGTATACTGGCTGGTTGGTTATTATTTGTTCCTGTTTCTGTCTTTCATGGTTTGTGCCTATAAAAGAGGATGCACTGAGTTGTGGCTGAGAAAGATTAAGTTAGGGTTGTAGTACAGTAAGAGGAACTTCGTGAGTAAATAAGGGTATAGTAGCAACATCTAAAAAAGCAAGATCCTTTATGACTATATATATAGTGAAAAGAAAAATGTATATGGTGTGCTCCCTTTTCAGAGAAAGAGAGAGATTTATCCAAACAGTAGAGGTACAGTGGCATACCTCTCAATATCTGAGCACAAAAAATCTAGACAAAGCCAAAAATAATATGTGAACAAAGGCCCCACAATAGGGACACATTTTAATATTGCTCTTGTAAACTTAGAATGTTGCCATAATAAAAGATTTTGTGTTAGTGTGCATTTTCAGAAGGATATAAAGTCTGAGCCTCAAATATCTGTTATTATTCAGCAACTTCAATCTTTAGTGATTTGCCAGAAAACTACAAATTTTATGAGGAACAGACACAAAATATGAGTAAAAAATCTAGACAGTTTGTGAAAATCTGGACAGTTGAGAGCTATGTGCAGTGACCGATGCAGGTAATTTTGAAATATGATTTTAGTTAGGACTTGAAGAGGTTGTGCTTGCTTATCTATCAGTGGGGAGCACCGTAATTTAGCAACATAGCTAGAATAAAAGGGAGTCATGATTGGAGTTATATGACACAGTGATATACGTTTTATATTAGGAGTTTGCTATTGAAGAAGATTCTTAAGGCATGGGTAGATAGCTATCAGGGATATGCAAATTTCTATGCTAGTTTGAGTTGACAGTAGTTGAGGTAGTTTGGGAATTCAAGACAGCTAAGTTTTTTTATGGTGGTGCAGTAGTTCTGTCTACATTGGTAGCAGTCATCTTTTTTATTCTAACACTGCTCAGTTTTTGCAAGCTGGGTTGTATGCAAATTTCCGAAGGTGAGGGCAGCATATGTGAACGTTTGTCTTGTTCCTGTGTTACTCTTTTGAATGGCCAGGGAAGTTTTAGTATGCAATTTATTTTCAAAGGGATGTATGTAAACATAGCAACTGATATATCTTTGACATTTTGCATGAAACATTCTATTAGTCAGTGGGCTAAGTTCTCCTTCAATGTGTAATTCTTCTGTGTCTCTCAGTTTTTTGAATGGCTGAAAAAGTTGGACCATTACTCTTCCTTACAGTCTCTGTCTTTCCAAAATTGGCAAATGTTTTATCAAGAATCGACACTTGTGTGAAGATGTGGATCACACTAGTTCAATCACTGAAAATCTTTTAACGAGTCAAACACAAAAGTAGCAGTCTATGGTTCATTTGGACTTCCTGGCATTTGCAGCTAACATTTGCAACAGACCAGTTTAAATTTGTTTTAGATTCTTTTACAGATTTTCTATTTTGTACTTCATACATCATGTCATAGGATCATAGGACGTTACTAGGCTAATGGCCTTAGGGCCTTTACAAGCCTAGCCAAGTTCTACCCTTATTTCCACGATCAACACCTATTGTCTCTGTCAAAGAGGGTCTCAAGTGAAACCCCAAGGGTGAATTTATGGTTAACCATCCAATCATCTAGACTGTGTTTGAAGAGGGCCAATGAGGTGCTCTGTTTGACATAAAGTGAGAGTCTGTTCCAAAGGTGTAGCAACCTCTGGGAGCTAAATCTGTCCCTCCAGCAGGTTCTATTAATGTCACATACCAGATTAATGTCTTTAAAGTGAATAACCTGTATACCATTTGACTTGCAAATATGCAGCATTTCTAGTAAAGCAGGGTCAGAGATTGCCTTATATGCAAGGCAGAGATCACATCTGAGTAGTCTGTATGAAACAGAATAAAGTGACAGTGATTTCAGATGATCCATATAGGACAGATGCAGAAGACCTTGAATTTTCCTTTTGAGGAACCTTTGTGGTCTCTTCATTTGCTGAAGGTGCTTGGAGAGGTACATACCGAAAGGGGCATTGTACTAAATTATTGGCCTGATGAGGGAAGAGTACAGAGAGGTTATAACCTCTTTCTTTTTGGAGACAATGCCCTTACTTATGAGATGAGCAATATAGAATGCCCTTCTTATAATGTGGAGACATGGTGATCAAAGGTAAAGTTGTTGTCAACCTGTGTGCCCAGGTCTCTCACCACTGAATGGGTGTATAGGGTATTGCTATTAATGTGGTAGCCTGAAGGAACATCGCCCTTGCTGAAGGGGATGATAATACATTTTTTTGAATTTAGTTAAAGAGCATGACTTTGGCACCAGTCATTAGTCTGCATAAGTCCCTCTTGCAGGATGTTGTCATCTTTAGGGAACTCAGTGACCGCTCCCAGTTTGCAGACATCCGTAAACGTTGTCAGCCACAGACCTTTAGTTTTTGCTTGTACTTCAGAGAAATAGATTCCAAATAGTATAGGTCCCAGAACTGATCCCTGTGGAACACTACTGGTTACAGGTCTGCTGTTGGAGGTGGATTCCCCTATTTTGACTATATATGTTCTATCAGTGAGCCATTTAGCGACCCATTGAGTGATAAGGATTGATACCTATTTGGGTGAGTTTGTCAATGATGCCTGAGTGGGGAATAGTGTCAAAAGCCTTGGCTAAGTCTAGGTAGGCTGTATGCACAGATTTCCCCTCATCCAGGGCCTTGGTGACTGTCTCGAAGAAGTCCACCAGGTTTAACTGGTATGATCTCCCTTTGACAAAGCCAAACTGAGTATGGTCAAGTGTTTAGAAGATTACCCATGTCTTTGTTGACAAGGTCCATGATGATTCGCTCCATGCCCTTGCAGATAAGGCTAGTCAGGCTAATAGGTCTATAGATCCTGGGGTCAGTGGAAGCACCACCTTTGTAGAAGGGAATAATGGTCAGCTGAGATGAAGCCAGTGCTTAGACTATGAAAAGAGTACCCAATATTGTTGCTAATTCTTGTTGGAGCCCATGTAGGATGCAGCCTGGGATGTTATCAGGTCCCATATCTGCTGTGTTTTTGGCTTTAGAGAGAGTGTTTACAACCTGCTCTTTAGAGATACAAGGTAGGGGCAGGGGATAGAGATGTCATGGGGTACATATGGCAGGGACAGGGGAGTGAAGTTTTCACATAACCTGTTGATCAACAGGTTAGCTAGCCCACTGGCTCAGTATATGTGGTATCATTAACTATCAGTTTGGCACATATCTGGGCCTTTCCTTTTGGGTTATAGATGAAACTAAAGAATGCCTTATGGTTGCCCTTAGTTGACAAAGCTAATTTGGATTCATAGTTTGCTTTGGAGTACTTCACAAGAAGTCTTATTTGCTTGTTTAAGCTGAGGAGGGAGTGTTTCCAGTTTAAGGCTTGCTCCCTCTTACTCTTAGACATCAATTTCATCCTCTTATTGTAAAGCCTGCTAATGGCAGTTGTCCACCAGGATGGTTTGCTCTTCCTTGAGGAGCTTGTTTTAGTCCTCTCAGGTACGGCCATGTCAATGAAGTTATACAGGTGTTTGTATAAAGCACTGGTGTAGAACTCGGCATAGTTGTCAGTTCCGTCCAAGGGGGGAGGTGCAGTGAAGCTATCTATACCATCCCATAAGAGGTTATAATCTGTTTTGATCAGGTTTTTTAGTTTAGGTGCTGCTGGGGGGGGCGGGGTCAGGTGTGATAGTTACTTCAAATGAGTCTGATTTGTGCTCTGATCTCACAGAGGGGGTTTTACAGTGGTCTCCCATATTGGTAAGCACCAGATTCAAGATGTTGCCACCCCTTGTGGGGGTGTCAACCAACTGGTCCAGGGCACTGGAGTTAATAAAGTTGAGGAACCTTTGGGCAAGTGAGTTTCCACATGAGTAATTTACCCAGTAAATGGATGGGTAGTTAAAGTCACCCAAAACCGTGGTATTCAGATGTATCTTGGTAAACTCAAGTAGATCCAAAAGGCAACGTGGATGTTCTGATTCATGGAGGGGGTCCTGTAGCTGGAAGTGACTTGAATAGGTGTCCTACCAACAGTTAATTGCACCTAAAGTAGCTCCAGGGAATCATAGTGTTTAATCTGGAGGTGTATTTATCTTTAATGAATATTGATGCAGCACCTCCTTTAGTTTTCATGTCTTCAGTTTGTAGTTTGAACGTGTGTAAGGAGATGTAACTCAAAACAGCTGGGGTGCTCTCCAAAGCCTTGAACCAAGTCTCCATGACTGCACAAATGTCTGCATCTTCTAAGGTGAAGACTGCTTCCAGTGAATGCAGTTTCATGTTAAAACACCTAGCATTTAGAAGCATAGCCTTGAGGTTGTTTTTAGATGGAGTTTTTACATTGGGAATTTTGTCCTTGAGACACTGCCTAAAAAATGGCACTATGAGGGTGGCAAGAGCCTTAGCCAGTAGCCAAAATCCAAGGGGTGACAGATGAAGACCATCTTTGGCAAAGCATTGAGGTCTGTCGATCATGTCATCCCAGGCTGACAGACACTGCATCCCTTTAGAATGACACCAGAAAGCCAATTATTGAAGTCAATCATTTTCTGTTTGTATTGAGACATCATCCTAGGTGAAGGTAAAATGCTGCTTAAAGCTAGGGACATACCTGCCTGAGACACATAGTCTGAGAGCTCAGTCATGTCACTCTTAATATAGTCCAGAGAGGTATGTCTCAAGTCATTTACACCAACATGGACTATGATGGAGTCATAACAGTACTTGTTGTTGAGAGACTTGAGTGCATGTGTGATATGGCAGATCCTGGTACCTGATAGACAGCTGACCTTGACCGTTTCCTTATCCAGCCTGGTGAGAGGGACATCTGTTTGTCTCACAATTGTTATGTTTACTTTTGTCTAAACTCCTGTCTGCTGTCACACCTTCCCTTCCCTTTCTTCATTTGTCCGTATGTGGAAAACATAGCTTTATCAGTTGATATATTCACTAGATTATCACTCAAAATGGATTTTTTTCTTCTAGTACATAAAAAACTGGTTTTATTAGTCTGCCTTTTACTGTACACAAAGGGTTGTTTTTCAGAAACTTCAAAAGTGCAAATTTTGTCCTGTAGGCTTTGTGTTGGCTCCCTATTGAAATGTTGGCACAAGAAATGCTGAGGGCCGAAAAACTGGTAAGAAAAAGAAACAAAAACCCGGAGAAGAGCAAATCTCAAAAATTGCTCTTTTCCTCAAAACTTCTTTGTTGCAGGAACGCAAGTCCCACCCACACCCCCAGTATAGAGCACAAGCTCCCCATTGAGATTGCCATACCTTGGAGAAACTGGAATATTCTGAAAAATGATATCTCAGACTTGGTATATACGAGTACAAGTCCAATCTTTCGGCCATTCAATCTCTAGGTTTTGAGACTCTCTGTAGTGAGTCCCAGTATTTCACATATTAACCCTTTGGACTATATAAATTGTTCATACTGAGCTGTATGTGCAAACTCTTGGTTTTATGCAGTTTCAGCTTTGGCTTTAATTTACTATCACCATTTTAAAATAAACTGACTTATGATCATGAAGTCCGGCATGTATGCATTAAGTATATTTATATATAAATTGATTTTTTCATAACTTATCACTTTTCATGGGTTCTATATTAGTTCATTGAAACTCCAATTCTGTGAATACCTATTCATTGACCTTTATTCAATGAACATCCTTTTATCAAACATTCAGATCAGCAAACTTTTTTCCCAGGGCACTGAGTTAGTTGGCCAACATGTGGAAATTTGCCCATTTCCACACTAGAGTGTGATCTTTCCCCACTGTAGTGTGATATTAGAGTTGATATATATATATATATATATATATATATATATATATATATATATATATATAGGGGGGTATGGGGGTTCAGTCCCACACTCCCCCACATTGGAGGGTGTGGGGTGTATTGTTATACTGTGGTGTGTATCGCTTGGTATGTTGGCCTACTAAATTAGTTACTTGGGAAGACACTTGCTGATTTGTGCATTCAATAAAAGGTAGTTAGCCGAATAAGGGTCAACAAATAGGTATTCGTGGAATTGGAGTTTTGAAGAAATAATGTAGACCCATTTTTATGTCCTCTCATTTTTTTGTGTTGTATTTCTGAGTTAAGCGACCCTGTATTACTGATACTCCCTTCATTTATCTGTATTCTTGCTCATTTTTCATATTTTGGCTTCTGCATATTCTAGTAAAATATTCTGTTTCTCACATTTCAGACCATTTTTTATGATGATACTTTCTACAACTGTTATATTCACAGCCTGTTGCAACTGTTCCTCATTTTTGTAGTATTTACGTGTGTTTCTTTTCTGTTTGCTTTACTTTATTTTTCTACATTAGCAGTCTCTTTTTCATGAATTTGTACTTACATTCCCCAGTTGTCTAGATACATTTCTCTAAACTGACAAGTGCCGTGGTATGACTTCATGTAGTGGGTTGTCTGTGTTTGGTTCAGTCAGTGCTCTTCCCCATGCACTGCTACTGTTTATCTGTGTTTTCTTTCTTTATTATTCCACTTATATTGGTGAAATCAATGTACTTAGAATTTAGTGTAAAATTATCTTTCCCTGTTGCACTTCTGAGCTTAAATACACCAGTATTTTATAATCAACATTTCTTGTAGCCTTCAAGTGACAGTTTAGCTTGAATAACATGTCTTGGATTTTATCATTAAGTCTTACTAGTTTCCTGTAATTTACCCATACATTTGTAAGGTATTTCCCATTGAGAAATTGTTTCTTCGTGGTTCACAAAAATGTGGTTACTTCTATGCAATGAGCTGGCATTGTTGTGCAGTTTTTGCTTTTCCCCTACTCTAATACAGTTGTGAAGTTAGTATATTTAAGTTATGGTGGTGTGGAGATGAAGTCCTCCATATAGGGGTGCAGGTGTGCTTGCCCTGCAAAAAAATATTTTTTACCTCATTAAGGTTTTATACTTCTTGACAATGAAAGTTGAAGTCCAACTGTATTGTGATTGCTTTGGTTAAATGTATGAAACTCATTTCATGTATGTTATACATTTGCTCTCCTCTTACATGTAATAATAAATATCTTTTTTTTTCAGGATTAATATCTTTGCACTTTTCTGAAATCTGATAACCTCCTTCTTCTAATATGAAAGCACAAATGTTTGAGTATACTCATTGTAACAATAGATGTTAACAGTATTCTGTTAATGTAGTAGTATTTGAGAGATATCAGCTCACTCATCCAGACTCCCAAAGCTCTATGGATTTTATGGTATTGATTGGTTCCTTCCCAGTGGAGAAATGCATGGCTGCATCACAGAAAAAGTACAACATGAACATTTTTGCGAACAAAGAAAAAATATATGCTTAGTGAAGGAAATGGCCTCTTCCTGCCTCCTTTATTTTACAAAGAGAAACATAATGATAAACTATATCAGAGAGTTCACACACATTAAATCACCCACCTCAGGTAAAGTGACCAATAAATACTTCTCCTGATGCTTGTCGCTCAAGGTGAAAGATGGAGAAAGAACCAATAAAAGGGGACATTGGGAGGATTGCTGCAGCAGTGAGCCTTCTCTAAAATCTACTGTTATAGTGAGTTCACTTACACAACTGGTATTATGCTGTTTGTATGAATCAGTGAAGCAGCAATATTTAAGACATAATGGAAAATTACAAAAACACTGTCCAGTCAGAGAGGTGGATGCTCATAAGAAACCTTCTAGGATGTTAATACTAAAACCCACACTGCTTACCGATGGAATATCCAGCTGATGCTGCTAGGAAGAAGTATGGATAATCTGACACTTGAACTTTCAAGCACCTTCTTTTCTGTGCAGATTAAGATTGTGACTCAGGCAGATGTCCCTTCATCCTTGTATTGCTGGCTAAGGAAAATCCTTTAATTCATATCAGAAATGCACATTCCTACTACTCTCATGGGTTAATATATAATGTGTATCAGAAATAGATTTGGGATTTTTAACACAAGAACAGGAACCACAATTCTTTGTTCCTTAAAGTGATATTTACTTGCTTTTGAAATGCTCTTATAAATTATCAATTTAAAACAAACCAGTATTTCTGGTTTTGTGGGCTACTGCACAATGCGAAGCAAGTTGGGATGCGTTAGTGTTCATTTGTTATCACAGTCAGACATCTGAAATTTTACAGTTAATAAAGGGGCCACAGCTGATGGTTACAGATGCAATCTGTATTTAAAAGTGACTGCCTCTTCTGTTATTTGATCACAGTTAAGCAGCCATTGATCTGCCTTAGTAGAAGCTGTACAGTGTGTGTGTGTGTGTGTGTGTGTGTGTGTGTGTGTGTATTTAAATCGATAATCATCAGTATTACTTATGGATGCACCAATATAAGGGGTGCATGCCAAAATCTTTGGGTGTCAGTATGTATTCATTTATTTGTTTATTTGCAGTTTGTTTGCCAGGATAGTCCATTGGGCCACAAGAAGCCCGTTTTCAATGGAGTCCTGGGGAGAAAAGCTCCAGACAAGTACACATTGAACATAAACATTGCAAATTACAATATAGGAATACAAAGTACATATGATAAGTAAAGTTAACAATTATAGAGTATGAGAATATAAGAACATAGTATAATGCAATGAACAGAAATAAAACATTTTTTTTCAAGAGCAATAGTATTTGAGCTTTATGCAGAATTCTTACAGTTTAATTAATTAGATATCTACAGTTATTAGCCAATCACTGGAGATGTGGAACTATAGGAGGCTATAATGACATATTTAGTATCAAGAGGGTAAGAAGTGGTATAGGAAGGATTAATTTGGATGGGAACAGGAGCATTCCCATAGTGAAGTTAGGTGAGAGTGTAGCAAGGTTTTGAATGAGGAGAGACTGCTAGCAGTGCGGATAGGAGATGGTAGAAAATTCCAGAGGCGTGCTAGAGAGAAGGACATTAGATGATTCTCAGCTGGACGTGTGGGTTATGTAGTTTCATTAGCTTTTGGGAATTGGATCTGAGCAGTTGATCTGGTTCTTGCATTTCAAAGGTAGTGGCAAAGGAGGGACAGAGAGAGGGGTTGAAAATGAGTTTGTGTGCTTGGATGAGTTGGGTAAAAGGAAAGAAGTTGGGTAGCTCAAGCCAGTTTAGTTGATGAAGGGAAGTATAGTGGTGGGAAGTGGCTCTGAGACCTGTAGCAAATTTTGATATCTTGTCGTAGTAAGAGGAGAGTTTTGTCTTGAGGGAGGATTGCAGGTTGGTAAGGATGGATGCACCATACAGGAGGGATGGGATGAGATATGTGTTAGCTAGTATGAGCCTGGTGGAGGGGGAGATGTAGCGATTCTGGCAGTAAAGCATACCAAGTTTTTTATTTTTTTTATATTTATTTGTAAATGTTTATCAAACTGTAGTTGATCGTCAATGAGCACTCCTAGTACTTTAGAGTCGGAGACTATTTCTAGGGGAGTATTATTTTGGCTGGTGATTACAAATGAATGTTTATCTAGGGAGGTGGTGAATAGCATAATTTAGTTTTGGTTGCATTAAGAGTTAGATGGTTGTCTAGCATCCATTTCCCAGTGGAGGAGAAGGCGCTTTGAGTTAGTTTGATTAGAGTGGGGATCGAAAGGGAGGAGCAGATAATGGTAGAATCATTGGCATATTGGATGAGGCTGGTGTTACGAATGGCTTGGTAGAAGTCATTTATGAATATATTGAATAGTAGGGGGCCTAAAATAGTACCTTGGGAGACACCTATGGGAGTATTAAGGAAAGGTGAGGTGGCTTTTTTCCATCTAACTGCTTGTTGTCTATTTGTGAGGTAACTGGAGAACTAGTTGATGCAAGAATGGGATAGATTTAGTTTGGAGAGTTTACTAGGAAGCAGGTTGTGAGAAATGGTGTGAAATGCCTTAGAGAGGTCAAGGAGGAGGGTGGACACGAAATGGCCGGAGTCACGGGCTTTAATTGTTTCAAGGAAGAAGAGGAGGGCTGTGGAAGTGCTATGACCGGGTCTGAATCCGTGTCGTGTGGGGGTGAGAAGCTGATTATTGATGAGATAAAGTAAAAGTTGTAGATGGATGCATTTTTTTAAGAAGCTTAGACATGGGGGATAAGATAGCCATAGGGCAGAAGTTAGGCATGTCGTTTTTATTGCTTCCTTTGTGGAGAGGGATAATAAAAGCTTTTTTTCCAGAGCTGGAGGACCTGGCATTCTGAAATAGACTGATTAATTAGTATGCTGATATGGAGAACAATGGATTTTGCGGTTACTTTTAGAAAGTAGGAGGGTATTTCATTAAGGGGTATTGGAGCCAAGTTTTAATTTTAGGAAGTTTTTTAAGGTGGATATGGGGATGGGATTGATGGAGAAGGGGGGAGGTTGGGAGCCAGGGATGCTAGGAGAGGAATGGATGGGTGCAGGCAGAGGAGGGGTTGCTGAATTGTTGGTGAAGGATGATGTTCACTTGTTTATGGACTCAGTGAAGAAAGAGTTAAATTGGGTGGCTGAGTTTGAGACAGAGGCATCCAGGTCAGGTGAAGGGTTTTCTTTTCTCCCATGATTGAGGAGAGATGAGATTCCCTTCCAGAATAGTTTGGTTTTGGTGTTGTGGTTGGTTTTAAGAGCAGAGAAATAGGCTTTACGATCTGGGTAATAAGTTTTTTGACTTTATTATGTATTGTTTTATATTCATTAAGGGTGGTGGTGGTTTTATTTTTGTGGTAACTTGTCCAGGCTTTGTCACAGAGTTGCATAGTAGCTAAGGTATTTTTGGTTAACCAGGGTACAGGGTTACTTTTTGTACATTTTGTTTTTAGAGGGGCAAAGGAGTTGAGCAGTTTTGTGAAAGTTGAGTTGAAACAGGTGACAGCATTATCAAAGGGAAGTCTTTAATGGGTTCCAGTTTGTGCTATTTAGTGCATTAGAGAAAGTATCAGGATTGACTTTTTTTAGGCAGTGAGTGGAAGTATAGGTGTGAGTTAGTTGTATGGAAGATGGGAGACAGCAGGCGAAAGTGAAGAAGTGGTCACCTAGTGGGTCAGGAAGGGTACCACTATCTGAGATGTAATGAGGATGGGATACTAGAATCCAGTCTATTATACTTTCAGTAAGGGAGTTTTTGGAAGGCATAGTAGTGGAATTGATTAGTTGCATAAAGTTATTACAAGTTAATATTAAGTGAGTTAGTGGAAGAGTGAATTGCGGCCCACTTTATGTTGACATCACCCAGGATTATAGTTTCATGTGTAATATTGGTGGAGACCGAGGAGAGAATATCTTCAAGGGTTGATATATTGTCTTGGTGGAATATAAAGGAAGAGAATAGATATAAGTTTATGCTTGTTTAAGTGGAGTAGAGCTGGTATTAATTTTTCCTTAGCAAACTTGGGAAAGGATTTGGTATAGGGGGTAACTAAGAGGGATGCTGAGTGTAGGAGAGCTACTCCACCCCCCTTTTTTGTGTTCTGTCATTCCTTAACATATGGTATTTGGGTGGTATTAGTTCGGGTCTTTTATATGGGGTTTAAGCCAGGTTTCTGAGATGGGGAGAATATCAGGCTGGTTATGTAGAAGCCAGGCATGAAGGTTTGGAATTTTGTTACATAAGCTCTGAGCATTTAGAGATGAGAAGTGGATGGGGTTTGCCTGTTGCTCGGGGAGGATGGGGTTGGGGGCTGGGTTGAGTGTGGGAGAGGGGCCAGGTTTGGGTGGATGCCCTTGGAGAGAAGGATAGGATGGAAGAGGTATTTGGTATGTTTGGAGTTTAGTTTACTGCTTGTGAGTTCTAGGGCCATTTGACTAGTTTAGGTGGGAGCAATGATTTTAGAGTTAGGTAGGAGTCTGTAGGGGGAAAGGATGCTAGTGTTGAGGGGTAGAGACAAGGAGATATATAGGTAGAGATATGTGTATACTTTGTAGAGGATGGGGTAGTGGTGGTGTGAAATAGGGGGGTGATTTGCATTAATAGGTTGGGTGAGATAGTTTAGGTAAGTTAAGGTAATTAGAAGTATTGTTTGAGTAAGTAAAGATAGAAGTTTAAGAGTCATGTTAGTTTAGGATGGTAATAAGGAGTGAGTTAAGTTGGGAAGGTATTCTATTGGGTTATGAGACTTGGGTTTAGGTTTCTCGTTTAGTTGTTAACTGGCATAAAGTAATATAGGGTAGGACTCTCTAAGGGGTAGGTGTACTTTGAGGGGTGGGCTATGGGAGGAGATTGCTAAGGGGTATGATGGGTTATTTGGATTGTGTATTAGAAATGGTGGGAGTGGCTAGCTGAGTATAAGTGTAGAGGTATACTTATACTCAGCTAGCAACTATACTTATACTATACATTTGAGGGATATATACATAAATTCACTAACAATAAAAAAAAAACTCAGAATGTACTTTCAAAAATAACACAGGAAATGCATCTTAGAGCATATATAACATCAGATCTTCTGAGAGCCAGGTGGCTCATAGACCTTATACCACAAAATGGACATTGAACAAGCCTCATTCAGAAGACACAATTCTCAATCCCTTCCCATTTTGTCTAAAACTGGAGCTAGAAAAAGCCAGCTGTCTGCGGATATGTACACTTCCAATTCATGAGATAGGAAGGGGATGATAATGTTTCCCCAGAGCATTTCAAAGTTGTATTTATTTATTTTTTTAATATCCATCCTTCTGATAATGCTTTTTTGTTCCTTGGTACAAACCTGAAAAGAGGATTCTGGACATGTTCAGATGACATTGTCCTAAAACTGTTGTGCTTCCTCTTCCTTCAGTCAAGGGTTTCTGTAAAGAACCTTGTTGTCATACAGGCCTTTGCAGCAATCCCAGTCTGTACTCTACAAAGGGGTGGCAGAGTCTGCACCAACTTTAAAAAATGTTATTAGATTGTATTCTAGAAAATACTGAATTATAGTTATTACCCTATCCTGGATCCCAGGGATTTTCAAGTGCTTTCAATACACTGAGTTGCAAATTGTGGCACTGCAGATAATGATGCACCTACTAAAAAGGGTGCCTGAAAATTGCCATTAAACATGGTTGATGGTTACTTGCACATCTGCATTTTCACTAATGTTGATTGAACTATCGCTGTTCTGAAATTCAACTCCTTTGGTTTGGGCTCTTCTAACTTTTCTTCCAGTTCTTGTATGTCCATTATCAGCAATCTCAGAAACAGTGGCCATGGTATAAACTTTCCTGGTGTCTGATTTGTCAGTCAGGGTTTCTGATGTCATCACCTGGATAACCCCATCTCTCTAATATCAGTAGTATCCATATTCATTTTCCCAGCATCTGTACTTCTGGCTGAACCGCCTAGTTCTACTTGGCTTGTTTATTTGGCACTATTATGTAGTGCTTTAGTTGTAAGAATCTTTCAGTGCCTATACCTCCCCCTTAGCAAGCTAGCAAGATAACCATTTTGCCTCAGGGTCCTACTTTCCCTAGGTCCTCTATCAGTCCAGTAAATGAGTCCCTGTATTCTTCGTAGGCTGAATCTCTTGTAAAAAATACATGCAAACTTTCCAAGACAAAGCATTGTTAGCCAGACTTAAGCTATTAATACAATGGCCTTGGATAATGAGAGAATATGAGGCCCTGGATGATCCCAAATTCAGATATATTATGCAATTAAGGCAGTACATTTGACCTGTTCATCGGAATGCATATTCCCACAATGCAGAAATATGATGGAGCAGGGACTAACCTTTGATGCCTGTCATTTGGTGCAGAGGGTTTTGTTGTGGGCTGAACTATATGTGGTACAGGGTTTGATTCCCTCAGCCCTCATTTACCTACTGTGTACCTTGAGCAAGTCAGTTAACAAGACTTTGCTTCTTGGTTACCTCTGAAAAGGGACTGTGTGTCCAGTGGACCAACCTGGTTATATTGGTATCTGGATTGCTATTGCTATTGTTGTGGGTGTTAAATTTCGCCCTCTGCAGTGTACCTTTTTTAGGATGTACAGAACTTTGCACTGGTTGTGATCCTGATCTGCAGCAGCAATAGGAGCATGAGAATGCTGGAAACAGTCTAGCAGTTCAAGCAGGGAACTTAATCTCTGAGCAGCTAAATAAGGTGCTTCCTATGCCCAAGTATTTGATTCTTCCCACTTTCAGTTGCTTACTGTGTGATTCTGGGAATGTCACTTAACCAGATAGTACTTCCAGGTCATCCCTGAAAAGGGACAATTGTGTCCATTATGCATACACTGTCAACATCTAAAAAAAGACCAATTAAAAAAAAGGACTCATTCTCAACATGATTGTGAGCCCAGAGGTCAAAGTTCTGGGTAACTGCAGGAGGCTGCTGACAGCTAGAGTATATCACTGCAATCCTGACTCCTTACCAAATTATCCCACTCCATGGACAGTTGAGAGATTGTCTTCATCTGTACCCAAGCTCTGTGAAAGATCTCCTAAACAAATGAGTAAGGGAAATAATTTTCAAAGGATACACATTGCCCTTTTTTCACCCATCAGCTTTACCTGAATTCCTGTCCATCAGAAATAATTGCAAGGATGGTGTTGCTAACAGAAGAGACATCCAAGAGGTCCGACCAGATTGTAAAGACTTAAGATAGTAGTCCAGATTACTTTTGGTGTAAAGGAAAATGAAGGGCTTCAGGCCCATGTTGGATGTCAATGGTTTAATGCATTTGTACTCAAAGAAACCTTTCATATATCCATAGTACCATTCATTCTGCCATACTGATCCAAAAGAGACTGAATGTGCTCTTTTTAATACCCCAGGAGTCAGGAAGGTGGAATGTTTCTATTCTTCTGTTATAACCAGTCATGGTCAGTTCAGGACTTTTCCATTTGGGTTCACCTCAACCCCCATGATGTTCAACAAATGGGTGTAAAGAGCAAAGATTTTTCATTACCTGGATATTGGCTCCTACTTGAATCATTTCAGGGTAATGTGGTTTGCAACAGACGGTCTGTGTTCCAACTGCTGCCCTTCCTCAGAGGACAGTAAACCTCACAAGGTTTTCCTGCCCAAGTTCACAATTTCACTTTTCTCTGGAGACAACAGTTTGTTGAGCTGTACTTTGGGCTCTGTATGGTTTCAAACCATGGACCCTCACACAATATTTTACACACACACACACACACACACACACACACACACACACACACACACACACACACACACACACACACACATGCTTATGTTCTTTTGCTGCCACCTTGATTTAAGACTATTCAAACTACTGTCATTATAATTCACCAAATATCCATACCCATCAATTACAGCTACTTGACTTCATATACCTCAAATGTCCAGTTGTGATAACAATGATCACAGTAGAGTACTCCACCTTCTTTTACCAAAATGCAGACTAGGCATGCAAAGTAAGACTAATTGTTTACCTTGATCATGACAGCCTGAGTCAGCCATTCTCATTCACAGGCAGCCCCTGTACCCAGGAATAATAGCTCCACTGTTGACTTTCTACATCTAAGACATCTGATTATGCTCAAAATAATTATTTACACTATGTATTTGAAGGTTTTCATATAAACACACTGTAGTGAAAGTATTCCAACTTATTAAACACAAATATACCCATGTCCTGCAAAGCCAGATGTTTGACACTGAGTAAACAAGAGGATGAGTTACTTTCATCCACAGACAGCCTCCTCCCCATCCAGCAGTTATAACCACTTTACTATGTACACATTATCTGATTGCGATAAAAAATAATACAGCTCAGACTCTTAGCATAAGAATAATGGATAAAGGCAGAAAATGATGACAAAGGCCTCAAATCGGAGACAAATTTTTCTTATACACTTAAAAATTGGTAGAACAATAGTTTTTGCATTAAATAACATTTTCTGAAGTATATGAAGACAGCAAATCAAATGTCTGCTATTATTTAGTGAACTATAATCTTCAGTGATATGATAGAAGCCACAAACTTTATGATACAAAATCTGGGGCATTCTGTGAAATCAGGGATGGTTAAGAGTTATGTAATTTTGACTTTGCTTCACATACATAGTAGTTACAGGTATTCCAACTTATTTCACACAAATGTATGTATTTACTTAATTGCTAAAATAACATTGTTTGCATTCATTTGCATTTTCTGCAGGATTTAAAAGTCAAAATGTCTGTTGTTTAGTGACTGCATTCTTCATCAATTTGCCAGGAAGCCAAAGATTGTATGAGGAACCAACCATAAGTATGAGGCAAACTCAGGAATATTCTGAGAAATGAGGACATTTTCTACTCTAGTTCATGCAGCTGCCAGAGAATAAATATTCCAATGTAATGCAAATTAGTCCAGTAAAACCAGATTCTACAATAAGCCAATGAAAATTGGGAAAGTTGCTTTCATGCACAGCCAGCCCAACCTTAGTGATTGCAATCGACAGTGACTTACCTGATCAAAATATGAAGAAAAGTCAGAGATATTGTATGAAATTAAGAACAGTTTTGAACTTTGTCTTACATGAACAGTAGCCAACAGTAGCCAAAGGATAAATATTTCATCTTGTTTTATACAAGTTCACACAAATCCTGTAAAGCCACACTTTAAATTCAGCAAACTACAAGAGGTTAAGTTGCTTTTCACCACCAAGATCCCCCACCAACCACACAGACGTAGTGACTGCAACCCTCGAGATTTGCCAGAAAACCGTAAATTTTATGAGGCACAGACAAAACAATAGGAGCCAAATTCAGGGACAGTTTTGACTTTACTTCTCACAACCAACACAATCAATTGTCAGAAGAGAAGAAATAACCCAATTTATGTTATACAAATGGGACAAAAGTGTCTATATTAGTAGTGGTTATATTATATTATATTATTATATTTGGAAATGGGACAAAAGTGTGATTAATAGAGCTAGAGAGAAATAGGAGAAACGTGTGAGGTATTTTTGAGGCTTAGATTATTTGGTTGGGGGGAGCAATGAGTGCTTCTTCCCAAATGCTTGGCATTATATTTTGTGTCAAGTTAAGGTTAAAATGTGATGAAGAGGCTGGGTTAGAAATTCCCTGCAGTGGTAGATAAACCAGGAAAAACGTGGTCTGAACCTAGGGTGGGAGGAGGTAGAGTCTGTGGGCATGTCTTCAAATAGGTTACTGATGTCTTTATTTGAAATATTTTTAATTTGAAAAGGGAAGATAGAAAGGGAATCTGTGAGAGAGGATAGTGTAATGGAGAAGCTGTTGATAGTTTGGGAAGGGTGGCTAAATTAAGTCAGAGCAGGTGCGTTGTCTGTGATTTGCTTGGATTAGGTTTAGAGAGGATTTGTTGTCAGAGGATTTGCATTCAGTAAGCAGAATGACCTCATGCCAGAAGTGACTGGGTTTATTAAAGCGGGAAAGTTTTGTGGATTTTAGAAGGGTTGCTTTTTGCCTTTGTATAGATTGTTTGGTAATGTTCCAGAGTTTGTGAAAGGAAACTTAGTAAAAAGGGTTTGGATTGTTTTTCCAAGACTGTCAGCCTTCATCACCCAGATTGAAGAGATATTTAAGTGGCTTGGTGAGCCATGAGGTCTGTTCTTATTTAAAAAGGCATTTTACAGTGAGGAAGAAAGAATTTGTCCTGGAGTTGGAGGAGTATTTGTGTTAAGGATGTAGTTGCCATGTTAGAGTTTTGGGTATTCTGTATGGTAGACCAGTAAAAGGTTGTCAGACTTTTTTTTTTTAATTTGGTGATCTTTTATATGTACTGGGGTCTGAAGGAGATCATTTGGGGAGAGATTTTAGACACAAGGATTGTTGATCTGAAAGATGACTGGTGAGTGAAACTGAAGGTGGGGATGAAGGGAAATGGTTGAGAAAATTGCTGGTTCATTAGTGATTAGTAGGTCAAGAGCTGACCCAATTAGTAAATTATTTATCCTTGGATTTCTTAGGTCAAGAGCTGAGTGCTTGTTGAGAGTGCAGATTTGGGTAAAAGGGTTCTGTGATTAGCTGTAAAATATCTTTGTTAGCTAGAAATTTGGAAATGTCATTTGAGAGGGGGAACAGAGAAGCTAATGTTGAATACCGCAGGATGCTCAAATGTTTGTTGCAGGGTCCGTTCTCATTGAAGTTGCAAGCTGAGACTATATTAAAGATTTAAGATTCAAATGTAGAAAGTAATGATGGAGGAGAAAGATATTTTGCTACAATATGTAAGGGTTTGCGTTTTTGCTGTTGAATTTTAGGAGGACCCAGTGGAGTATATGTCTGCTGTAGCATGTTCTTTGCTAGGATGGTGGGCTTAAGATGGCTTTTGCATAGAAATAGCTTCAGTCTTTCCTCCTACTAGGTCCTGCATCATTCTCATAATTGTATAAAGAGAGAAGGTGCTAAAAGATGGGGCTGCTTGGTTTGATCCACAATTGAGTGACAGCTGTAATGTCACGCTTCTGGAAGAAAATGAAGGCAGTTATCTGGTTGAGTTTGTTGGCAAAGTTTTATGTATTGATATGGGCAGAGGAGATATGAGACAAAGTGCAGTTTGTGGATGGAGGGTAGCGGTGGTGAGGACCAGGGTAAGTTTCATGCTAGTTCTGATAAAGACTATTAGAATGGTTAGGGTGAATTTGTAGTGCTGTTTAGGGATTTTGATGTGATTAATGTGTTTTATGATGAGGGGATTGTGCATATTATTTTTTTCTATGAAGGAGATGTTAGTGGGGGTGATTTTGTTATTGAATGGGCATATCGGAGAGAATGTCAGATTGGCAAGGAAAATTAGGCAGCATAGAATAGATAGAGGAGCATGGAAGTTGTGAGACCCCAAAATAGGAAACGTACAAAAGAGACTGATAGTACTCCCTCAATATTCTTTCTGCATTCATCAAATCTCTATAAAAGTCAAAAAGAAGGGATGTATTGGAGCCAGGAAGTAGGGAGATTTTTGGCCAGATTTAGTTTGTAAAGGTTAGAGAAGTGAGAGGCTAAATCACCGGTTGACTCAATCAAGGAAGATAAATTAAGGGGACAAATAAGGAAACAGGTGGGAGGTAAGTCACCAGGAATGAATGAAATCTCAAATGAGCTGTGTAAGGAAAGGACTGACAGAAAAATAGATATTTGGCATGTTATTTTTAATAATATCTTGAAGGAAGGATTAATCCCCATGTCACGGAATAGTGCAGTTGTAATCATTATACATAAGGAGGGTAAAGACAAAACATATGATGCCTCCAACAGGCCAATATTATTAGCAGTCAAAATGGAGCAGTGATAAAATCAGCAAGCAAAGGAGAGTAGTATTACTGGAACTGAATTCATCCTCAAGTCTTGGTGAGTACCTTCACGAAGTGGACCCTGCTTTTACAAAATCTCACCAAAACAACACTAATATATAGATTGTATTTTATATACTATATATCATGGACAGAAGTAGGTTACAAAATACACAAAGGCAGCTTGGTGCACAAGTCTCAGGATAACAAACTGCCCAATCCTGGTGTATGCACTGGTGCCAGGACTGGAAAAAAAAGGCTTCAACACACGGAAACCTTCCTACAGTGGGGTTCAAGCAGGCTAAGGGGGAGGATGGCCCCCTCTTGTAGTAGGAAGTAATAGTCAACAAAAGCTGGCAGGCCAAAAAAAGACACACAGATGATAACATGGACTATTGTGGATAAGAAAGTACTTGTGTATTGTTACTATTATCCAAGAAACCCAGAATTTACAGATAGAAGATACTCAAAAAATTAAGAGCCAAATTAGAGGAAAGAAAAATGTGTGCACAAGAAAAACTGTCGAAAGCTCCAAATGCAAATTTGTGTTCATTAATACAACAGATACACAAAAATCATTATATAGATCAAGAAACTTTGGGTTATTTGGAAAAAGAACTGACTGAGAAAGCGCAAAAATATAAAGAGCAAAACCTAGAAATGTTTGAACATGGGAAAGAAAGAGAGAGCTCTGATATTGTGCAATATTTATGCAAAGAGGAAAGCAAAACTAATCAATGCAAAAAAGCAGCTCCAAAAATATTTGAAGAGAAATACATGGAAAGGCAGGCATATATGGAAAATTTCACAATACAAAAAAGATCACAAATGGGAAATGTAGAATAGAAGATTATTAAAGTAGAAATTAAACAAATAGAAGCTGAAGTAATGGAATACATGCAAAGTGAAGGATTTAGTGTAGTAAGTCTTAGGTCATCTCACACCAAGATGGAAAGTACAGTTGTGTAAAATCTTACCATAACAGTAGATGTCCTTGCCTTCACTGCTGCAGTATTCTTAACCGATGGGATTCCCTGCTAAGCCAGGATGTCTGGCCAGTCTACCAAAGACAACTTGTTGCTTTTAAAAGGTAAGACGAACATCACCCAAATACTCCTTGCATAGCATAGGGCATAAAGGTGACATTCAGGCCTAACATAATCAAAACTGAATGCTCCAGTAGGAACACATTCCAGTAAACCCAAGAGGTAATCTGTATATCCAGGAAGGCAAAAAACTAGGGGGAAGGAGGGAGGGAGCGAATACTGCAACATTGAAGGCAAGGATATCTACAGTTATGGTAAGATTACACAATTGTGCTATGCCCTTACATTCACTGCTGCAGTATTCTTAGCAGATGAGAGAGTGCCAAAGCTGAAGAGGAAACTTGGGGGGGGGGCACAAAAGAGCCCCCTAAAAAGCCATGAAGAACGGCACTAGCAAAACCAGCCCTAGCTCTAGAGATGCCATCCAACTTGTAGTGCTTGGTAAAGGTATGCACAGAAGTCCAGGTAGCTAATTCAAGAATCGAATCAGTATCTAAGCCATTGAAAAAAAACACCCAAAGAAGCCACAGCTCTAGTAGAATGAAGCTTAACTGAAGAAGGAAGGCTGTTGCCATGAAAAATATAACAAAAGGAAATAGCCTTAGAAATCAAGGAATAAACAGTTTGCTTGGATACAGCAAGTCTCAAAGATCTAGTATGAAAAGAAACAAATAACTGATCAGATTTTAATAGCCTTAGTCTTATCCAAGTAAACCCTGAATAGCCTATGCACATCCAAAGATTGCACCACTCTCTCACTGTCAGATTATCGACAGGGGAAAAAAGTAGGCAGATTAATAGACTGATTCAGTGTTAGCTCATTAACCACCTTTGGCATAATAGAAGAGTTTGTGTGCAAGATAACCTGTCCTCATAAAAGATCAAAAAAGGAGGACAAGCCATAAGGGCCTGTAACTCAGACACCCATCTGGCAGAAGTAAGAACTAACAAAAGAACAGTCTTCCAGGAACAATGTAGCAAGAAAACTGAAGCAGCAGGCTCAAAATGAGTCTGAGTCAGCTTCTTCCAAAACAAAATTAAGATCCCTGGGAGAAAGAGGCTTCCTGGTAGGTATAATATTAAGGATATCTTTAAGATAAAAGATTTAAAATTTAAGATTCCTGGACTACATGAAAAGAGACATAGAGGAGCTCTCTGAGCATGTAGCCCAGGCCGGTATGACCCTGACCTTGAGTAGCATCTTACCTTCACCAAGAATGATGCCACAATATGAAGACAAGATGATCAATTTCAACAATTGGCTTAAGTATTGGTGTCATTCAAAGGGGATCCAATGCCTGTCAGCCTGGGATGACATGCTTGACAAGCCATGATGCTTCACTAGGGACGGCTTGCACCTGTCACCCCTGGGCTTTTGGATATTGGCAAAGGCTCTTGCTACCCCCATAGTGCCTTTTTTAGGCAAGGCTCAAAAGACAAACCCACCTCCATAGGTATCACAAGGGATAAGAAACTAAGAGTAATGCTACTCAATGCCAGAAGTCTGAACCTCAAGATGCACACACTCGAAATTCTCCTTAGCATGGAGAACATTGATATCTGTGCAGTAACAGAAACCTGGTTCAAGGCTCCCGAGAGCACGCCAGCACTACCAGGTTATACCTCATACCATGCTTTTTGGCCCCAAAACTTGGACCGAGCCACATAAGGAGGGGGAGTATCAATATTCGTCAAAGATACCCACACCTCCAGGTTGGTGGGACAGCACGAAGCATCAGAGACTATCCATGTGCAACTAACAGTGGGTGAAACTAGCTTCCAGTTTATAGCCTGCTACAGACCACCCTCCCAAACCCAGGAACCCCACTCGGCTTTTCTGAGAACACTGGAAAATATGAAGGTCTCTCCAAACCCCATTATATTGGGTGACTTTAACTACCCAAACATAGACCGGGAGCATTACTCTAGCTCCAACAACCTAGCCCAAAGGTTCCTAGAATTTATAAACTCAAATGCTATGGAACAACTTGTTACCACTCCCACAAGAGGGGAAAACATACTGGACCTGATCATCACCAACATGGGGACTCTATGCTCCAGACCAGAAGTGTATCCCTCACTGGTAAGATCAGACCATAAACTAATCTCACTGGATATTCACATCCCGACCCCACCCCCTGCCCAGAAAACCACAGTGAAAAACTTCTCTAAAGCAAATTTCACACTCCTCAAAACCTATGTGGAATCCTTCAAAGCCCCCGGGCCTGTGGAAAATATGGCCCAGACCGCAGAATCCTTTATAAATGCATTCTATGAACACCTTCAGGAATGCATGGATCATGCAATCCCAAATAAAACCAAGACCCAATCCTCCAAAGGCAGATGTCCTGCCTGGTGGACCCCAGCCATAAACAAACTATACAATAGAAGGAGGAAGCTACTACATGATAGAGCAAAATCCCAAAAAGGGAAGGCATCTCTGATCAGTATTAGCAAAAAACTACGGGCACTCATAAAATCGTCTAAGGCCAGCTTGAGAGAAAAATTGCACAGGACACTAAGGATAATCACAAGGCTTTCTTTAGTTATGTTAGGAACCTGGGTGGGAATTCCCAGATATGCTCATAATTAGTCCAAAATGACAAAAAATACACCGAACCCACAGACATTGCCAACATCCTAGCTGACAGGTTCAGTGCAAACTCCCCCCCCCACCACCAAAAGGGCAAATATCTATCCCAGCAGAGTGCTGCCCCCCTGACATCTCAGATGCTCAGGTAAGAGCCACCCTCTCCAAAGCAAAAAACACAGCATCAATGGGACCAGACAGTGTCCTGGGCTGTGTCCTACATGAACTCCAAGAAGAGCTAAACCCAAACCTAAACTACTGTTCAGTCTCAGCCTTACTACAGGATATGTACCCAAAGAGTGGCGTACAGCAACAGTGGTCCCTGTCCACAAAGGTGGTGCCTCAATGGATCCTGGATACTATCACCCCATAAGCCTGACTAGCTTGGTCTGCAAAGCAATGGAAAGGATCATCATGGACCTCATAAATAAAGATATTGCGGACCTACAGACACTGGATCCTACCCAGTTCGGCTTTGTTAAGGGCAGATCCTGCCTCTTAAACCTGGTCGATTTCTTTGAAACAGTCACCAAGGCCATTGACAAGGAGAAGGGGGTCCACACAGCCTACCTGGACCTTGCAAAAGCCTTTGATACAATACCCCACTCCGGCATTATAGATAAGCTCACCAGCTTAAATATAAACCCCTATGTCACTAGATGGGTTGCAAACTGGCTCAAGGACAGAACCCACATGGTTAGAATTGCTGGAGCCATGTCAGACTCCAAACCAGTTACAAGTGGCATCCCACAAGGCTCAGTCCTGGGACCTCTCTTGTTCGGTATATATTTCTTGGAGGTACAGGCCAACACAGAAGGACTGTGGCTGACCAAGTTTGCAGATGACTGCAAACTGGGCACCATAATCGACTCTCCAGCCGATACAAGCATCCTCCAAAATGGCCTCATAGAAACAGACAACTGGTGCCAGAGCCATGGCCTCAAGCTAAACGCCAAAAAGTGTATAGTCATCCCCTTTGGCAAAAACAAAGTGCCCACAAATTACCACATAGGTGGTAATCCATTAAGTACAGAAGAAGTAATTAGGGACCTGGGGACCCAAGTTGATAGCAATCTCTCATTTGACAACCACGTGGCCAAAGTGGTTAGAAAAACATTTTATATAGCCCACCTAATCATGAAGGGATTTACATCTAGATCAGGGGAGGTCATCGTGCCTCTTTACTCATCCCTCATCAGGCCCATAATTGAGTACAATGGCTCTTTTGGGATGTACCTTACCAGACACCTGCAGCAACTGGAAAGACCCCAAAAGTACCTCACCAAGAGGATCAAAGGGCTCAAACAGATGCCATATGCTGCCTGGTTAAAGAAACTCCAGCTCTACTCAGTCGCATACCACCTGCTCAGAGGCGATCTGTGCCTGACATATAAAGCCATGTCCAACCCAGAATTAATGGACATGCTGCACCTCAGGAAATCCAAATCCCATCGAGCTATGCACTCAGCACTAAAATAAATAGGACATGCTGGAGGGACAGATTCATAACCCATAGGCTCCCTTCACTCTGGAATAAAATCCCAGTCCAGGTTAGGCAGAGTCCCTCATTGACTCTCTTCAAGAGGAATCTTGATGAGTGGATGGGAGATCATAGGTTTACCTCGGGTATCACTTCTGTGTCACTGTTAGACAGAGGCACAGTATACTAACCTCGAAAAAGGGCATAGCAAAATTAATTTAAAATGGGTGGTGAAAGCCAAACACACTCTGGCTAGGCTTATAAATGCCCTAGGGCAGATAGCCTAGTATGAACCTATGAACCTAAGAAATTGTTTAACGTCAAATCTGGAAGCTAATGGAGGAGCCAAAGGCAGACAAGCAGAGATAGCTGATAAGTGGCCCTTAATAGAAGAATAGGCCAAACCAGCATTCAGCAACTCACACAAATAACAGAGAACCAAAAATAACATCCACAGTAAGTTTGTCCAGGTTATGAAGGGGACACCAAATAGAAAACCTCTTCCATTTGGATAAGTAGGATTTCCAATTAGTACATTTCCTGACCTCCTGCAGGACTTGCAGAACATCCTCAGAAAAAAGGTGTCTATGAGGAATCAAAATCCTATCACGCATAGTGTCAGTTGAAACATTGACAGGTGGGGATGGATGAGGGATCCCTTGTCTTGTGTGAGTAGATGCACCCTGTGAGGTAACTTATGATGACTGCCCCTTGCTAGATGCATAAGTAGAGGGAATCGGTGCTGTTGTGACCAAAAGGGAGTCACCAACAAGATTCTGGGAGCATCCTGTTGAATCTTGAACTGGACTTTCGGAATGAAAGGAAGGGGAGGGAATTCATAAAGAAACATCCCATTCCAAGAAAATGAGAGTGCGTCCACCTTCTACACCAGATGACCTGGGAGTCTGGCACAAAACAGAGGAAGTTGTCTGTTCAGAGGGGAGGCAAAATGATCCACTTGAGGAGTACCCTACTGATGGATAATGCCAAGAAACACATCCCTGTGAAGAATCCATTCATGGGATTGAGTTAAGGATCTGCTCAGAGTATCTGCAACAATGTTCTGCCAGAAGGGATATAAACTGCCTGAAGAGTCACGATACTTGACAGCAAGATTCCATACCAGAAGTGCCGACCGGCAAAGAAGAGAAGATCTTGTTCCCCCTATATGTTGATATATCACATCACTGTGGTATTGTCTGTGAATACCTTAAGAGGCCCTAGAAAAGAAAAGTGGAGGAAAGGCTTGAAGAGCCAGCAGAAGAGCTCTCATCTGTTTGATACTGAATTGGTCCTTCTGCTGATGAGGCGACTGCACCCCCTGTACTTTTAGGAAGCCAAATGTCACCCCCATCCCACAACTGAAGTCTGTGATCAATTCCTGAGAGGGAATAGGGGGATGAAAAGGGATCCCTGGATTCAGAGACAACTGCTGAATCCACCAGTGAAGTTCCTGTCTGAGACAAGGAAGAAGAGGAACTACAAAGTCTAGAGGATGTGCATGTCGGAGCCCCAGAGACTTCAAAAAACACTGAAACTTTCTCATGTGAAGTTTGGCCAGAGAAAGCATCAGAATGGTGGATGCTATGAAACCTAGAGCTCTCAGAAACCGTCGTCTAATTAAAGAAATATTTGGATCCTTCAAAGCCTGCAAAAATCAATCACAGGAGCAAGACATTTAGTGAACAGCCATGAGACTGTAGAAAGGCCAAAGGGTAAAGCAGAGAACTATAAATGCCAGGAAACAACAGAGAAACAAAAAAGTTTCTAAAACAGGATGGATTGGAATATTTACGTAAGTATCATTGTG
Source organism: Protopterus annectens (assembly GCF_019279795.1). Lineage (NCBI taxonomy): Eukaryota > Metazoa > Chordata > Ceratodontiformes > Protopteridae > Protopterus > Protopterus annectens. The sequence goes on from NC_056735.1 coordinate 1,453,839,367, forward strand.
ATCCAGAGACATCATATAGACCTGAGTGAGCAAGAAAGGAAATAGAATCTGAATTGACAACATCTGAAAAGAATGCACTTTTAGAAAAGTGTTTAGATGAGAGAGATCTAGAGTATGTCTCCAAGTGTCCTCTTTTCTGGGCACTAGAAACAGTCTGGAGTAGAACTCTTTCCCTCTTTGGGACACAGGCACCTCTTGAATAGTACCCTGAGTCAAGAGATTTTGAAGAACCTCTGGGGAAAAAAGGGAATTTGTTCCTGAGGAAGCTGATGAATGCCCACAAAAGGAGGATGGGATTTCCACACCATGAAGTACCCCTGACGAATAATTGACAGAAACCAGGAATCCTGAGTGATCTGAAGCCAAACAGGAAGAGAAAGAGAATGACAAAGAGAAAGAGCAATGTGGCTGGGAAGAGATGGATAGTCATACAGCACCTGGTTTGTCTGGAAAGGAAGGCATCAGAGTCCCTGAAAACTGAGTAACCTTAGCAGGAGGAGCCCTTTTGCCACTCTTCCTTGTAGTAGAAGGGTGGGATTGCCTATGAACAAAGGCAAGCTTAGCAGGATAGTTTCTCTGAAACTTAGGCACAGGAGAAACAAACATGTTTAAACTTCTGTAAAGCCTTACCCTTATCCTGAAGGGATTTAAACAAAACAGCAGCAGCTTCCCCAAACAAAAGTTTAGAATCTAGAGGAACATCCATTAGGTTAACTTTAATATCATCAGGTATAGGTTGAAGCCTAAGCCAAGAATATCTCCTCATCACTGAACCAAAAACAATAGCCTTAGAAGAGGCATCTGCTGCATCATAACTACATTTAGTAGAATAATGAATGACTTGAGAGGAAGTTCCTAGCAAGGAAAGAACAGAAGTTTCTCCCTCAGAGTCAGGAAAATCAGCAATATGTTGACAGGGATAGGTAGTCACTGGAGAACAAAAATTCGTTCAACTAGCAGAAAACAGATGCAGGAAAACAGACCAATGATAAAAGATATGTTCAGACTGGCGGCAAAGATGTTCTGATTATGGTAGGCCTGAATGTCACCTTTAAGTCTATGCTATGCAAGGACCATTTGGGTGATATTCGGCGTATATTTTAAAAGCAACAAGTAGTCTTTGGTAGACTGGCTGAACATTCAGGCTTCCACGGCAGGGAATCCCATCTATTAAGAATACTACAGCAGTGAATGTAAGGACATCCATGATTCCCCATAGTATGGAGAAACAAGTGGAGCGAGAGACATCTGAAGAAGTATGGACATGGGAAAGAAAAAGAGAATTAATATGGGGCAATATTTATGCAAAGAGAAAGCAAAACTAACCAATACAAAAAAGCATCACCAAAGATAAAGTACAGGCAAAGACATCTGGATATGAAATATTTCATAATACAGAAAAAAAAGAAAACAAAAAGGGAAGTAGAAAAGAGGATTAGTGATGGAGAAGTTAAAGAAATAGAAACTGAAGTTATGGTTTACCTGTGAAGTGAAGGATTTAGTGTAGCAAATTCATCTCTGGTAAAATCACAGTATGATGGAACAATGAGTCCCCAAATTAAGCAGAAGCAGGTGAAACAGGAAGCATTTGATCATTTGACAGATAAAGATACTCTGGAGCTTTCAGTAGGAAACCAGTACAGAAGTTTGTTTGGCGTTGCACAGCAAGGAAGGAGCAGGAAACAGTGGCAACTCTCATGCAGTCAAATGTTGTGGAGTGATAGACCAGTGAGTTCCCTTATGAACAAACAATGGATGATGAAGGATGCAGCTGAAGAGAACATTTTCTGGAACTTATGGTAGATTGCCCACAGGAAACAGAGAACAACATTTTCTCCTTAGTTTAGAAGAACATGATCTAAGGGAAGAATTGCTTGATTTAATAGAGATGTATAGACATATTAAGATTGATGAAAGAAATAGACTGCAGAAAGTCAGTAAAATGTTAGAGGTCTGATAAAACAAATGAACACAGTAATCAAGAGTATTAAGAGAAATCCATGTGATATAACAAAAATAAACAGGATATACTGCTGTCCAGCTAAATTAATAAAAAATAGTCTTACCACAAAAACATGGGACAGTAAGGGAAAGGAAGGGAAGAAATCACTAATGGCCTGATAGTATTTGGTCCAAATGTATTGAAATGCAACTCATTAATAAACTTTCCCCTTCCTGCCACAGGAATTATAAAATAATAAACATCTGCTTGTCAGATGTTTAGCTCCATTTTTTTTTGGAATGCACTCATATTTCAATAATTAAAACAAAATGAATGTTCTTAGCTGGTTTAATATCAGTACTATTTCTGTGCCTCTCTACAGCACTGGAAGAAGAAAAACAAGAGCTACTGATCATCTGTGCATCACTGTGATTTTTGGATGGACACAGCAAAATAGTAATTCCAGAGCAGAGGGGTTGGGCTGAAGGTGGCAGGAGGGGGGGAAAAGTACTGAAAGATGACAGTTTTGCAGTGAATATTAGCTTGTGAAAAAATAGCAGTCCAGCGATGCACCCCAAAATGCACTGTGGTAGGAAAATAAGGCACACTCAATTCATCCAGCTAACCGATTTCCGATATCTAATGGGTATGCATCATACCTCTCAACTGTACAGATTTTTGCAGAATGTCCAGATTTTTGCCTCATATTTTTGGATTGTTCCCATGTCTCCCAATTGCACTGAATTACTTGGTTTTTACCGAGTTTTGGGTTCAAATGAAGGGGTGCCACGATTCCCGAGTGGCACCCCTTCATTTCTGATTTTTTCTTTGTTTTTTTTATTTTCGTGCTGACGGAGCTGACATCATCATATGCGCAATTACGTAAGCTCCATCAGGGCTACCAGTACCAGCCTGTCAGAATTGAGCTCCTTGGAGCCACGTCATTGCATGCACACATAACTTTCTGCTCAAATGCGAGTGGGAACGGCACTACTCCAGAAACAACAGCAGCGCTGAATTGAATGGCACTATGATTCAGTACTAAAGGAATGGCAGGGACTGAAATTAATAGATTTAGCACTGAAGGAACGGCACTACTTGAATGGCAGTAGTGCGGCACTGAATGGATTTATGTTCCTGGTGGATCTGACCTGACAGAATAAATCTGGGAATGGCAGACCTGCAAGCAAGCAGCAACTCAAGTAAGGAGACCTTGTGTGTGTGTGTGTGTGTGTGTGTGTGTGTGTGTGTGTGTGTGTGTGTGTGTGTGCGCGCACTAATTATCTAAATGAGCTATTCTATTCACTTACATATCGGATTTTTTTTTTTTTTTATAAAAGCTTTTGCTGTATTGTATTTTTATCTGAAGATGTGAGTACACGTATCTTCAGGTAAAAATGCAATACAGCAAAAGCTTTTATAAAAAAAAAAATACGATATGTAAGTGAATAGTTCATTTAAATAACTAGTGTACACACACACACACACACACACACACACTGTGTGTTTTGTGTGTGTGTGTGTGTGTGTGTGTGTGTGTGTGTGTGTGTGTGTGTGTGTGTGTGTGTGTGTGTGTGTGTGTGTGTGTGTGTGTTTGTGTGCTAGTAACTATTCACTTACATATCGGATTTTTTTTTGTTTTTCTTTTTAATAAAAGCTTTTGGTGTATTGTATTTTTACCTGAAGATATGTCTCAGTGGCGAGCCTCTGTTTACAGCTAGGATTTCCAAGTTCTTGCAGTCTTCCAATGAAAAGTCACTGCATCTTTAGACAATTAGATGACAATACAAGCCATGCAATCGGTGCATTGCACACCAGGAAGTAAAGCAGTGTCAAAGGTCACAGCCTCATTATTGTAATTTAATGGCACATTAATGACGAGTGGTTTCTTCTCTCCTCCTTTTCCCCCCTTCCTTCCCCCATCTTTCCATAAATAAAGCATCAGTTCTCAAGCTTTTTATAACTGAAGCATATCAGTGTTCTAGTGGGGAAATTCAATTGCAGGAGGGAGACAACAGTATTTATTTACCTCGCGATCGACAGTTAAGCTGCGTTTGTAATTCCAAACATAACTGCATTGAAAAAGTAAAGGTAAAGGAATAGTTAATGTCAAGTTAAGCTGTTTATCAAAATGGAAGCACAAAACAATACTTTTTAATCATAGAACTACCCTAACAGGCAAAAGCACCACAGCACAAAACCAGGACTTGTTTTTTTTTTTTTTTTAAGCAAATCTCTCTCAAACAGGGTGGACTCAGCTTTAAGCAAAAGGAAAAACCACATGCAGTAAATGATCATTCCCCTGCACTCTAGTCACACTCACAGCATATTTTAAGTAATTTCTAAACAGAAATACATCTGGACAATCCATTCATTAGAGGCTTAACATCAAAGAACCAATTCACTATTCACATCTCATAATAACCAAGCTCCCAAATGTTAATATGTATAAGGTTTATTGTAAAATGTACCTAATATTGGGAAGACAGGAACAACAAAATATCCCCTAATATTCATGTTATTGGTACATTAAATAAAAGTATATTTTTTGTGGCTTTCCACTTCTATTTACCTAGCGACTGTATTTCGCCTGCTTGCTGATACATTGTAATTGTTTTTCTGCATTTATTCTGTTATTGCACTTGAATTCTCAGTTTGTTACTTTTAAAATCTGTAATTGTTGCAAATTGTTTCTGTAGGCTGTGATAGCCGATTTATAGCATTTATAAGTGTCTACTGTATCTGTTTCTGCTTGTTTCTGGAAAAAACAAAAAAAAAAAAAAATATCTCTTGTTTTAGTAGTCCAGTTTCAGAGCTTGCTGATCCCTGGACTTTGTTTGCAGTTCCTGTTACTGATTCTTTGCCAAATTTGGAGGTAGGAAGTTCCCTTGCTTACCAGTGGGAGTGGGAAGCATTGAGCTGCCTGTTGGTCCAGTTTTGTGAGGTTTCAGCCAGTAACTTGTAGTCTATTGGTCGTTTTGGGCCAGTTCCTAGCTTATTTCAGCCCCTGATATCCACTGTTGCACACAAGGGCAGCGGCAGTTAAATAAGGTTAAACTACACCTAAATTACACTCTTCAAATTTTCCCTTAAAACTACCTCACTTGAGCTGTACTGCTGATCTAACCAGCGTATTCTATAACTGAAAGGTTCATCTCTACTTGATTCCCAAGTAGACTATCATCTATCTGTAAGCCTAGCACTTACTCCGACAGTACTTGCACCTTGATAAAGCACTCTTATTATAGATAGTACCCCACCAGCCTAGTCCAGTGAAAGTCTTTTTATCTACTACTTCTAGTATGTCGAGGGATCAGTTGCTAGTGTCCTCTCCTGCTCATCTGGTGAACCTGGGAATATTGAGGCAATGTTACAATTGCCTCATGTACACAGACAATCCTCTCCTTCTCCCACAAAACACAAATACATGCGAGAGATGCAAATATACGGCCAAACTGGAGGCTGAGCTCTCTCAACATAGGACTGGCAAGACCAGACAGGAGGAGAAGGAAACCACACACAATACATACCCAGTCACACATAGTACCATCACAACTTCAAATCATACACATAATCACACAAAGACATACTCGGAGGCTCTGATCAAAAATCTACCAGAACAGCAGAGGCCACCAAAGCAGACACCCAAACAACTACCACCTCAGGACCCAACACATACAACACATAGACCACACAGTCAGAGTGTCAAACAGTCACAGCCCTAAGGCCAAACACAATGCCAGACACACTTGTCATTGGTGACTCCATAGTCAGACACACTGACATCCCGCTCACCAGACTGAGTAAGGAGAAGGTCACAGTAAGCTGCCTGTCCACTCAGGTCTCTCAACAGCAGGTTCAGTCATTGTCCATGCTGGTGTCAGACATCGAGGAGCTCTCTGATTATGTAGCCCAGGCAGGTATGACCCTGACCTTGAGCAGTATCCTACCTTCACCTAGAATGTTGCCACAATACAGTGATAAGATGATCAGCTTTAATAATTGGCTTAAATTCTGGTGTCATTCAAAATGTCTGTCTGCCTGGGATGACATGCTGGACTGCACTTCTCACCCCTAGGCTTCCGGATACTGGCAAAGGCTCTTGCCACCCCCATAGTGCCTTTTTTAGGCAAGGCTCAAATTCTAAACCTACCACCCTAGAACACCAAAAAGAAAAAAACTAAGGGTAATGCTGCTCAATGCCAGAAGTCTAAATCTCAAGATGCACGCACTTGAGGCCCTTCTCAATATGGAGAACATCGATGTCTGTGCTGTGACAGAAACCTGGTTCAAGGCTCCTGAGAGCACCCCAGCACTAACAGGTTTCACCTCATATCATGCAAATCCGACAACACCAAGAAAGGAGGGGTGTCCATATTCATAAAGGACACCCACACCTCAAGGTTGGTATGCATCGGAGACCATCCAGGTGCAATTAACCATAGGCAAGACTGCTCTGCAATTTGTAGCATGTTACAGGCCACCCTCTCAAACTCAGGAACCTCATATGGCCTTCCTGAAAACATTGGAGGATAAATGTATCACCAAACACCATCATACTAGGAGACTTCAACTACCCTAATATAGACTGGGAACACTACTCAAGCCCAAACACTTTAACCCAAAGATTCCTGGAGTTCATAAACTCAAATGCCATGGAACAACTAGTCACCATCCCCACAAGAGGAGAAAACATACTTGATCTCATCATCACGAACATGGGATCAAAATGTTCAACACCAGAAGTATACCCCTCACTGGTGAGATCAGATCATAAACTAATCTCGCTGGAGGTCCTCATCCTGCCCCCACCTGAAACAAAAAAGACCACAGTGAAAAACTTCTCAAAAGCCGACTTCACACTTCTAAAAACTAGTGTGGTCTCCTTTAAGGCCCCTGAACCAGTGGTAAACAATACTCAATCCGCTGAATCACTTACAAATGCCTTCTACCAGCACCTACAGGACTGCATGGATCAGGCTATCCCAAACAAAACTAAAACTCTCTGTACCAAAGGCAAGCGTCCAGTCTGGTGGACCCCAGCCATAAACAAGCTCTACAACAAAAGGAGGAAGCTACTACAAGATAGAGCAAAATCCTTGAAAGGTAAGACACCTTTGATCATCATAAGTAAAAAACTAAGAGCTCTCATAAAATCATCCAAGGCAAATTTTGAGAGAAAAATCACCAAGGACTCAAAAGACAATCATAAGGCCTTCTTTAGCTATGTTAGAAACCTAGGAGGAAACTCCCAGATATGCTTAGAATTAGTTCAAAATGATGTGAAAATTACTGAACCTTCACACATTGCCAACATACTGGCTGACAGGTTCAGTGCAAACTCCCCAAAGGTGAGATATCTATACCAGAGGATTGCAGCCCCAAACATCTCCAAGGTGAGAACTGCTCTCACTAAGGCAAAAACACAACATCCATGGGACCGGATGGTGTCCCCGGCTGTGTGCTTCACAAACTCAATGAGGAATTAAACCCACAATTAGGACAGCTGTTTAATCTTAGCCTCACCTCAGGATTGGTCCCACTTCATAAAGGCGGTGCCTCCACCGACCCTCCATTAGACAAGCCTTATCTGCAAAGTCATGGAGAGGATCATAATGAAACTCATAAATAAAGACATAGGGAACTTGCAGACTTTGGATACAACCCAGTTTGGCTTTGTCAAAGGCAGATCCTGCCTCTTAAACTTGGTTGACTTTTTCGAGACAGTCACCAAGGCCATTGATGAGGGAAAGGCAGTCCATACAGCCTACCTCGACCTGGCAAAGGCCTTCGACACAATACCCCACTCAGGTATCATCGAAAAACTCATCAGCTTAAATGTAAACCCATACATCACAAGATGGGTTGCAAACTGGCTAAGTGACAGAACCCACAGGGTCAGAGTTGCTGGAGCAATGTCAGACTCAAAGCCTGTCACTAGTGGTGTCCCACAGGGCTCAGTCCTGGGTCCACTCTTGTTCGGCATCTACTTTTCTGAAGTACAAGCAAACACAGGAGGGTTATGGCTGACAAAGTTTGCAGATGACTGCAAACTACACATCTGACACAGATATCCTTCAGAAGGGCCTCCCAGAAACGGATAACTGGTGCCAGAGCCATGGCCTAAAGTTAAACGCCAAGAAATGCATAGTCATACCTTTCGGGAAAAACTAGGTTACCCCTAGCTACCATATAGGTGGCAATCCACTGAGCACAGAAGAAGTCATCAGGGATCTGGGGACCCAGGTTGACAGTAGCCTTTAGTTTGACACTCATGTTGCTAAAGTAGTTAGGAAAACCTTCTATATTGCCCACCTGATCATGAAGGGGTTCACATCTAGATCAAGGGAGGTCATTGTCCCCCTGTACTCATCACTCATTAGACCTATGATTGAGTACATATCTGACCCGACACCTGCTGCAGCTTGAAAGGCCCCAAAAGTTCCTCACCAAAAGGATAAAGGGTCTCAAAAATATGTCTTATTCTGCCAGACTGAAAGAACTCCAGCTCTACTCAGTCTCATACCGCTTGCTCAGAGGTGACCTGTGCCTGACATATAAGGCCATGTCAAACCCAGATTTGATGAATATGCTTCACCTCAAAAAATCTAGATCCCTCAGAACCACAAGAGACTTAAACCTCAACACGGTTATAAATAGAACATGCTGGAGGGACAGATTCATCACCCAGAGACTCCCTATGCTGTGGAACAAAATCCCGGTACATGTGAGGCAGAGCACCTCGATGGCCTTGTTCAAGAGGAATCTTGACCAATGGATGGGAGATCGCAGATATACCCCAGGGATTACTTCAGTGTCACTGCTTGACAGAGGCACAGCAAAATAATTGGCATAGTTTTATCCAAACTAAAGGGGTGGCCACATAACTATGGGCTAGGCTTATAAATGCCCTTGGGCAGATAGCCTAGTATGAACCTATGAACCTATAATATGTAATATAATTATAACCCAACAGAGCTATTATAAGGAGATCATAAATAACAGAAAGGGTGTACAGGGAAACAAGGAACCCCCCTACCAATGCAATATTCATATAATTTACATCTCCACACACACACACACACACACACACACACACACACACACACACACACACACACACACACACACACACACACACACAATAATTTAAAGGAGAGAAGAATAGCTTACCTTTTAAAAAGATTCATATGAGTTGCTTTAGGGTATCTTCATGACAGATTAACCCAATTAGTAAATTCTTTATCCTTGGATTTCTTACTACTTTTCTCTTTAACAGTTGAACTGTTTCTTACAGCTTGTCTTTTCAGACTGGAAAGAGTTATTTCCATGCCTTCCATTTTATCTAATAGTTTTTTTTTTGTATTTTACAAAGTCTATAGCATCTTCTAGGGTGTTAAAGATTCTTTGACCATCCGGCATAATTATTTTAATTCTAGCTGGAAAAATAATTTGTGCTTTAATGTCCACTTTGTTAGGTTTTTAATAAGGGGAAAATGAGCTTTTATTTTCGATATCACTGAGGTGGTATAATCATTGTCAGATCTGACACTTTTATCATTTATCTGGACAGGAGTCCCAGGCCAAGCATCTCTGAGCATCAAATCCTTATCTTGGGATGACAAAAACTTAACAATAATGGATCTTGCAGCAGAAGGATTTTTAGAAATGTAAACATTTGATAAGGATCTGTGAGCCTGTTCTATACCAAATGATAAGGATCCAGGTAAATTATGAGCTCTAGGAAACCAGTCATTCAGAAATTAAACTAAATTGTTGGCTTCCATTATTTTCTGGAATGTCATAACTTTTTATATTCCTTCTTCGTCTACTTTCCAAATCTTCTACCTTATCAAGTAAAACTGCAGTATGCACAATAGTGCTTATAGTAAATGGGGCGAAATAGCCAGGTAATGGGACATTGGAATGGCTGCAGGGGGACTCTAGTGCCATATTTTGGTCGTCTGTTCTTCAGTTTGTGTTTGAAAGTTGGTATCCCATAATTCCATTGGAGTGGGTGTGGTTACATAATTATGTATGCTAATTTGATGTTAATTAGCATACAGATTTGTACCTATTTTTCATGGGCTTTGTCCAGATTTTTGATGTTTTCAGGTTGAGAGATATGATTGTTCCTCATAAAAATTGTGCTTTTTTTGATAAATCACTGGGATGATCTAAAAATTAAAGTCACTAAATAATGACATGTATTTGAGTTTCAGACTTCATATCCTTCAGAAAAATGCATGCTAACACAAGTCCTGTTATTCTAGCAACTTTCTAAGTCTATACAATCAATATTTAAAATGTATCCCTAGTTTTGGGCCTTTGTCCCCCCATTTTGTCAGGCTTTGCCCAGATTTCTTGAACTAAGAAGTTGAGAGGTATGGTATGCATGTCAAACCTCATTAAACCAAGAGTCCACAACATACAATCATTCCCTGCTATGGACTGTTCCAAATCAAACCTTCTTACTCATAGTGAACAGTCAGCAATTAGAGCAGAACAGTGATCGGTTAAGTGACTATTATTACTGGTTAGACTGAGACATTTTTGAGAATGAATTTGGGGGGGGTGCTCCCATAAGCACTTTATCTTTGTGCCATCTTTGTACTTCTGTGGTGCTTAAATTGGCAAAGCAATGATAGAAAACTATTGTGTAGGAAGCATTTTAATTTTCAACAAAACGCAGACCATGCATGCTAGTAAAAACATAGGAGAGGATACAGTAAACTATTTGTAATAACATTCAGTTTTATTACAGATTTACATCAGTGCCTTAACCACAACAATATAAAGTCAACTTTAGGACAGAAAGCTGTCTATTAGCTTAAACATCTGGATGCTTACAAAAATAATCCATTCATTTAAACAGCAGAACTGCAGTTATGTTCTAAATGCTTGTCATGCACTGCTTTTTCTTCCTGCCGATTATACTGTCTGATGTGTGTAATTGATTTATAACATACTGTGACACTGTCTCTGCTGTAGAGATAAGGTGAATGTCAGCCCTTAAAGGTAGAACTTAGTTTATTTCTCTCTAATACGGATGAATGCTCAAATTCAAAGCTGAGGTAAGACAATGTTTTTGATGGTGTCAGTGACACCACTCTTGCGCCACCTAGTGGTTCAGCTATGTCTGAGAATGAATTAAAAAAATTTTGGTTATGGGATAAATGTTCACATTTTGAACTTTAGGCAATTTCAAGCACCAAGCATTTGAGTCTGCATTAAGGACTACAGCAAAACATGTATAAGATGCTAATCAATGTATCATTTGCCAAAAGCAGCTGATATTTTCCTGAAAAAAATGTTTTTATAGGGATTCCTCATCTTCTTTACTCCCTCTCTGAAGCCAGCCCTACTGTATGACTAGTATAACTGTTATCTTATGCAGACAAGGTAAAATAACTTTACCAGCACAGTTTGCCCAGTTAATGCAGAGAGAGGAAGAAAAACAAAGGCTGAATGTTCTTTGTTAACTTTGAAACAATCTTTGGGAAATTGTAAAAACCATCACTGAATAAAAGAAACTGTTTTGATGACTACAAAAAAAAATGGCAACTAAAGGGAAGTTAAAAACCATGTATGATATTAGCTGGTGTTAGATGTCCTAAATATCTTAGCTTCGGCTACAATTTTTTTTTTTGGGGGGGGGGGTCAGGGGGTGTCATTACAGAATCCATTCAAAAGGCATTTTTATGTTAATTACCACACATCTCATTACAAATGGACTTCCGGTATGTATAAACAGAAACAACTTGGTTTACAGAAGATATTGAAATTTAATGTATGAATATACATGGAAGAAGCTAAAGTATGAATATCTTTAAATTGAAAACAACAGCTTCTGGAGGTAATATGAAGTGCAGAGAAAAGATTAAGAACTTACCAGTCCGGGTAGCAGATGCTAAACATGCAGAAACAATGTTAGGATCAGTATGGTTCTTTAGGATACCTTTATAAGAGTACAGGAAATAAGTTTAAACATCCAAATGATGTTATGCAGGAAAGAAGGAAGGAGAATGTCAGCCAACCTCATATAAAATTCATTAAACTTAAACACTTTTGGATACTTTTAAAGATTTGCATAGAAAAATACAACCAATCAGAAAAAGTTTCACTTCATTAAATATCCTTTTAATGAATTACTTTTACAACAAATACACCATAATCCCTTATAAAAAGTATCATACTTAAATATATGTATTTTTTATACTATATAGTAGAAATTATTATTTATTTATTAATACTTCTGAAGTGCTATTTCAGAAAGAGAGTTAGTATATATTTAAATATGATACTTTTATAAGAGATTAAACTGTGAATTAATTATGAATTATTTGTTGTAAAGATAATTAAGTAAAGCAATGTCTTTCGGCTTTTCCTGGTTAGGGGTTGCCACAGCACATCACCGGTCTGCGGGTTGATTAGCATTGGAGTTTTTACGGTGTCGAGTTGTCAGCCTGGCATCCAACCTTCACTGAAGGTGCACACGCGCACACACACACACACACACACACACACACACACACACACACTTCCTTTGTGTCTTTAAAACTCACTTGACCACAAGGAGGACATGCAGACTCCGCACAGAAGGCACTCCAGCCAAGAATCGAACCAGAGAACCTCTTGCTGTGAGGTGACAATGCTAACTGCTGCACCACTGGGGACAATGCCCAATAATTAAGTAACTGTATTTAATTAATTGCAGTCCTTTTTGACTGGTAATATTTTCCAGGCTTGTATTTAAAAGTGTTTAATGTTAATGAATTTTCACACTAGTAGAGGTCATGCTGTCAAGCTGCTGAGTTGTTTGTTTGTGCTGTTATTTTGTTAATAAAAGTCAAGTTTTAAACCTTTTTAGACCAAAAATGGTTTTGAATAGGATTATCAGAAACAGTCTGAACCCTGTTCTGTGCATAATATTCCTGCCAATATGTCACACAACAAAAAACAGATGAGAGGTTTAAGAAGGATTTCAAAAATTATATTTTAATTGAAAAAAACTGAAGTGATCTGGAACAACTTGATGAAGGAAGTGGTAAACAAGATGGTGGAAAGTTCTTAGTATATGTGTATATTGAACAGGTATACAAGTAAAATGAATTAAGGGAAGGGAAATACACTTGTGAAAATACAAAGTCTACAGCAGGGAAAATAAGGCAGGGTTTTGGGGCCTGGCAGTCATTTTTCTGCAATATTTTCTAGTATATCTTGTATCCCTAGAGCATAAACAACTCCTGTTTGCCAGTATCACAAACTGCCATGTAGATAAGCTTTAGTTTGTCATTATATTCCTTGCTGGTGATGCGTGTTCACTGCATATAGTTCTTTCTAGAATGTTCTGGAAATACCAGCACCTCATTATGTACTTCATGAAGCACTTTGATCAAATTGTGATCACCTTATATGATACATCATATAAATGTACTAGTGTAAGAACTACAGATACCTGATTGGTTGATGTTCCTCAGGCTGCAATGAAGGGTACACTAGTAGTCTGGCTAACATATAAAGCATTAGGAGAGAAGATATGCATTTAGTACTAATTACTGCTTCTTGATGTTATAGCAATTATATAGTTTACAGTTGTGATGGTGTTTCTATATAAGGCAAGAAAATAAATGCCAAACAGCAAGAATGATCCCAAACAAAGGATAACTGCTAATAACCTTACATTCAAACACTGTACTTCTAGTAATAAAAAAGGCAACTTAGTTGAAACAGCATGCCATACAATAGGAGTTTAACACATTTTGTACATGGAAATTCAATTATGGCGTTGACTGTAAAGATATGTTTTTATTTAACTTCTGTTTGAGACCCGTTATGGTATCCTAGAATTAAACTGTCTGGACAATATGCTAACAGGAACTATACTAATTTCCCTGTGAAGCCAAGGGAGTTTGAAATGATATACCACATGGTTCAGTCCTGGGGCCAGAATTGTTTGTTTCCTTACATAAGTGGCATGATAGAGCAGTTGGAATGTAAAAAAAAATATTTCTTCACAGACAAGGTTGTGGATGCACAGAGCAGCCCTCCTGAGAGCTGTGGAACCACAAAATGATGGAATTCACCGATGAATCACAGTCATAAAGCAGTTCTAGTAGAATACAGGAGGAAATAGAATCTTAATGCAGGAATTGCAGTAACCTGGACGGCTATCATTATCTACAGGTAAAGTCTGTTTTCCTATTAAGTGTAGAACTCATTGTTGGATTGACAAAGGAATGACAAGGGCATGCTGTAGAACACAGGTTTGTTGTTGTTGTGTCTTTCGGCTTTTCCCGGTTAGAGGTCGCCACAGCGGAACTCCGGTCCACTAATGATTGACAGTAGATTTTTACGTGCCGAGATGCCGGTCCTGACACACAATCTTCAACAAAGGTATGTCCATTCACGCATGTCTCCTCCACACAGAAGATGCTCTAGCTGAGAATTGAACAGGACAACGTCTTACTGTGAGGCGACAATGCTACCACAGCACCACCACCGCAGTATATGCTCTAGAACACTGGTAAAGGAACTAAAAACATCAAGAGCATTTGAAACTTGCTGTGGTAAATCTGTTTCTGAAGACTTTCTTTTACTGGACCATTTCTTCACCTTTCTAATTAACACAATGCTAATACAATGTCTAACCCATTTAAGACGGATCAGGGAATGAGCTGTTGTTTCTGTACATGCTTATTTTTTCCTGAAATAATTGGGGATAGTTTCATTGCTTAACATATCTTAATTATGTCACAAGTAATCTGTACACTGCCTAAAACAGCAAAAGCACTGTATAAGAAATACAAAAAATAGCAAACGTTTCTTTAATTGAACATAGTTACTGCAGTGCATGTTGTAAGGATTCACATAAAACAACTGTAGTTTCTGTTAACAGCAACATATTATGTTGTTATAACAGTATGACTGTACCCATAAGCCAATACACAGTAAATGCAGCATGATTAAACAGTACAAGTATATGTAAAGCTATATTTAATAGATCATACTACCATGTGTGAGTACGCACATGGTGCATAACTATTAATACTGATTTACAGATGCCATTTTTGTTAGTAATATTTTAATTGTTTTTGTTTTTGCACAAGACCAGTTACTAAACTTGTATAAATTCAGATTTTTTTTGTAAAATGTATTTTATATACAAATCAGATTTTGTGGCTTTGAATGGTGATGTAACAGGCCAGCATTATAATACACCCTGTTTAAATATGTAAAAAGCCTGATACAGCAAAGAACCATCGATAAAAAGAACTGCTTAGACTGAATATGCGTTAGAAATGTGCTTTGATAGCCAAATCAGCAAATCACATAATATGCTTCCACTGAATTCCTCTGAGGTAATAAGTTAAAATAAGCACCAAATGGGAAAGAATATTTTAAATCAATGAACTAATTTCTCTCTTTTGTGTCACAGATGTAGTGTTGTTACAAATTCTTCATGCAGACTTGGCATCGGCTAATGTGAGTCCGGATTTGCCCTGCTTTGAGAGTGTCTGCTGCAGGAGAATTTTGAAATTGCTGGTCTATGGTGCTGAGCCAAAAGCTGTATTTGTTGGCATAATAGTGGCACGTTCCACGGGCTCCATTACATTCAATAAAAGGAGTGGCTCGGAAATCCTCTAGACAGCTGCCAGGAGAACTAAGAGATTGCCCGCCACCTTGATCTCCGGCTGCAGTATGCTATGAAAAAGAAGACGAGGATATTTATTAATAATGCAGGCATGCAGAAAAATGTCACAGAGCAACAGCATTTCTGTAGGATATCTTGCAAAATGCTGTAAAAGATAATCCAATAAGGCTGGTTACTTCACAGTGAAACACTAAAGTCATCATGGCAGGCTGTATATTAGGGCTGACATCACGTAAGCAAGTTAAAAATATTAAATCTAGACATGCTGACTCAAAATAGGAAAATGTAGTTTTAGAGAGTAGACTAGTTAAAACATTGTAACACTTGACTAACTTTTGTGCATATCAAATATGCATTGATCTCACATTACAATATGCAGCTTAGAATTATATGCAATAACCGAATAGGCACGGCTGTACAATGACTTTGAATCACGTACCCTAGCTAAAGTATTGTTGCCTATGAGGATAAGCATGCATCGTAATGGAAATATTAACATGTAACTTTTACTAATATTAAGAAAAGACATTTGACAAGAGTGTTCCTAGGTGGCATGGTTTGTTTCTGAAATAAAATTATCGTGAGTTGGGAAATCTTTGGTGTCAAACACAACCATGCTGCAAGCTTGGGCGATGTATAACAACATTATATTTAAAATGTGTTTCAATTATTTAAAAAAAAAACTGCTTATTACACACTCATGCTGTTTTCCTTAATCTGTATTATACAATGATGGTTCAGTGCTATTCAAAAATAAGCACACTGATTGGACAACCCAAGCATATACCAATAGAAAGAAGTTTGGCTTCTCAAGTCTTCTTGAGCAGATGGACTTCTGTTGGGATATACTATTTTGCAACTTTTACATGAAACAAGGCAAAAGTATGAGGAATATAGCAAATATTCTTTAAAAGTCTAGCCGATTTAAAGGTATGATTTCTGTCAATATGATGAATGATACTGCCAGTAGCCATACCTTTAAACTACCCAGACTTTTACAGAACGTCCCTGATTTTCCTCATATTTGCTGCCATGTCTCACCTAACAGTTTTGGATTAAAATTTCTAAAGGCGGGGGGAAAAAAACAAGATACAGAGAGAGACAGAGACAAACCACTTATGCTGCACTGCATTAATGTGCTGTGCAATTGTTAAAATGTAGGTACACATATACAGTAGGGTCTATATCACTTGGTCAAAAGCTAATAATAGCGAACAACCACAACTTCGAAAACACCGGAACTCAAAGTTGCACCCGCTAAATATATATACCAACTCTGAGATCGCACTACATTGAGGAAAGGGAAACTAGCCCTAGCTACACTGTAGTGTGACCCCACAACAACAGCTTCGAGGTCCGGTGTTTTCGAAGTTGTGGTCATTTGCTATTATTAGCTTTCAACCACCTGATATAGACCCTATGCAGTATATCAGTAGGCAGATCAGGAAGTGGAAGAAAAAACTAAAATCCCTTTTTACAATGTGATTATTTAAGAAAGGTAAGCAATTTCTTTCTTAAGAAGTGTAATTGTATAATAGCAATAAACCATGACTATGTACAGGTATATCAGGATTTACCTGTGGAAAGCGGGTCTATGTTATTTAATCGACCGTTCAGATTTACAAATACTACAAGTTCGAATGGGGAAGTTCGAAAAATGAAAATGTCAAAGCCATGGAAATAAGAATTCTTTCCCAGAGAAAGAATTCAGTTGGCTGTTTCTGCGGCTTCGACATTTTCTCCACTGTGGTGCGAAAGTTACGGAATTGGTTAAGGTAAGTGTGCAAGTGTGACGGACGTTGGGATTAGGGTGCGAGTAAGGTAGATGTGCGAGTGTGATGGACATTGGGGTTATGGTGCGGGTAAGGTAAGTGTGTGATAGTGACAGACTTTAGGGTTAGGGTGCGGGTAAGGTAAGTGTGTGATAGTGGCGGACTTTAGGGTTAGGGTGCAGGTAAGGTAAGTGTGCGATAGTGACGGACCTTCAGGTTACGGTTTGGGTTAAGGTTAGTGCATAGATAGTTGCGTATGTAAGGTTTAGTGTAGGTGTATAAGGTTTTTGGTGTGCTTGTGTTGTGTGTGTGTTTTTTGGAATGGGAAACAATTTGCTGTTCTGAGGTTTCGATGTTAACATATTTCGAACTTCCAAGTCCGAACATATGGTGTTCGAATTTTTGGAAGTTTGATTATATGACATATGTTAGAAGAATATGTATTAATGTATATGTTTACTGCTTATTAGAAGCTAAAAGGGTTAACACATTTCATTCTATTTTATGTACAGCTCAATTCTGTATGAAATTATGAGATGCTTTTCAAACTGCAGTATGCTTTCTGAAATTGCAAGTTGCTCTCTGAACTACTATTTGCTAGCACAGCAAAATTCATGTTTATGCCTTTTGGAAATGTACTGGGAAGCAGGTGATTATCTGCTAGGTCAGGAAAATGAATGAATAGTGAATGAATAGAACAATACTGTTTTCTATAATGTGATTGAATAAGAACAATCAGCCCTGTTCGTGTTCCTGCGGAAAAGAAGAGATACATCAGACAAAAGACTGCTTGAAGAAATGAACTGTAATCTGTACTTGCTTTGTGCTCGAATTAGCCATAGTACCTTCAATGGTAACATTGCATAGTAAAAGTTGTATCTGACCGGTGGTCGTCAAGGCCACGTTGTTTTTCTTAGGAAGGTTTTTGTAAACTTGATATGCCAGCAGAAAATCATGGACAAACAGCTGCTGAGAAATAATATTGAAAGAACTTGTGATTTATTACGTCAGCTTAGTAGGCAATACCTTGTAAGAAATGTATAAAAGTAGTTTCACTTCCTGATTCTAGTTAGACAAACTCTGCATTAGCACGTTTTTGTCTCCTTGCTGCAAGATTAAAGTGCCTTAACCTGAACCTGCCGTGTGTTGATCATTTTAAAGTTATTTTTCCTTTGACAGATTGGTCCTTCGGACCGGAACTCTCTCTTCACCTCAGGTCAGATGGGCCAGGTGGCATGAAACCATACGAAGAGGAGACTGCATTGGTTCTTCTGCTTTGAAAGACCTCCGACTGAATTGTCGTTCAAAAGAGGCCAGCCACTTTTCTGATCTGCGACTGGAGGACGAGTCGGTATACGAACCAGAGAGGATCAATCACGGAGGCTCAAGTAAGGTGAAATGTACCTTTTTTCTGTTTTAGATCAGGGACTTGATTGAAAATATCTGTCAGGAAATTTGTATTGCACAAGTCAGGGACAGAAAGATTGCAGTCTTGTCACAGATTAGGGAAACAGAATAAGTAAGACAGTTATTCTAGATAAACTGTGAAATAGCAAATCATGGTACCACGTGAGAATAAGAAGGGTTACGTAACATTTTTAACAGTCAGAACAATATGAGTAATAAGTGCACAAAATGTTCTCAAAACCCACCACTAACCGAAGATGCAAAATATATGCAATCACAGCATGCCGACAATATTAGATACTATACAAAATGGGTTAATAAATATGAATTTAATGGCAAATTAGAAAAATCCTCACTTATTAAACTTGTCAAACAGTTTAAAGCTGATGTAAAAGGTCAGGTAAAAAAACAACATCAATTGGGGGTTCCTCAAGCACACAGGTGGATTGAGGAAGCAAACCGTAGGGAGCAAAAAAGCAATAATTCAAAAGCTATGTTTCTAGATAAAGAAAATAATTTGGTAATGGCATCAGCCCCTCCACCTCCTCCGCTTCCTGCACCGGAATATGAAGCAAGTGGACAAGCTGGTCCACCTCCGCTATACTCGGCTGTCACCGTAAAGCCAAGACCATATGTTAGAGATCCCATCGAGACCAGGTCTCGAACACGTAACTTAAGAGGAGATATTGAGTTATATGAAATAAATCAAAATTCACAAGCTATGAGTGAAGGAGAGATATGTCCACTCATAGAAGTACCAAATTCGCAGGCAGGACAGGACCCAACTCTTCTAGTATATAGACCGTGGACACCGGAAGACATCCGGAAAGCCACAGAGGGAATTCCCCATCCGAAAGTTAATTTTAGAAAATTCTTAGAAGACTTACAGGGCATGAGGTTAAGTTATCATTTGAATGGAGAAGAAGTAGAAAAAGTAGTCAGACAGATCATAGGTCCTGATTGGCACATGATCAGTGGCAACTGGAATCCCCGTGACGCAGAGCATAAGCCACTCCCCCATAGCAACGCAGAATTGGCTAACAGAGTGAAAGGTCTAACAGACTGAATCTCTGAGAAATGGAAGCCTAGGGCAGACTGGACTTGCATTAATCAATGCATCCAACAGGAAGATGAAACTGTTGACAGATATTATGCTAGATTATTAGAGTGTTTTAATAACCATTGTGGAATGCAGGTAACTGAAGATCAAAAACATGATTCCCCATATGAGCAGCAATTAAAGAAGGCATTTTTGAAAGGCAGTATTTTGCCTATAAGCAGCTTTATTACAAAGCACATGGTAGACCATCGTACAAGTAGATTACAGTCACTACTTGAATATGCTAGGCATGCCAAAAGGCATTTTAACAGTAAAAAGAAAAAGAAAGCTCAAGTATTTGTGGTGGAAGACGGAACAAAAGTTTATGTAGTACAGTCCGGGAAAAAGGGCAAGAAGAATGCCCAGGGAAACAAACAATCTGATAAACGATCAGAAGAGTTTGAAGAAAGAAAGAAAAGAGGTGAATGTTTTAAGTGCGGGAAAAAGGGACATTTAGCAAGGGATTGCAAGCAAAACAAGAAGGCAGCCATGGAAGATAAGGAGGGTGAGGACTGACTATATAATAGTCAAGAATCACTAGAAGGGAATAACCAAGAAAAGACAAATGCAAATGTGACAGAGGGAGTAGAGAATGTGATAGAAGAAATAGAGGAAGTACAAGAAATCACCGATGGTGAAGAAAGTGAAATTTTAGACTTGGCATTATTGAGCCTAGAGCTCTAATTAGCAGACACAAAACCGGAAGTTACACTTCTGGCAGAGGGGAGGGAAGTTAAATTCCTGTGTGACTCAGGGGCTTCACAAACCCTGAAACATCCTTCCAAACTACCAGAAAATTTAGAATCACTTGATTATATATTAGTGAAAGCAGCTAATGGACAGCTGCATCGGGAGCCACTCTCCCACAACACAGCAATAACTGATCCTGTTTCAGGGATGACCCAGAAAAGCAAAATTATTGTTTCTGCAAAATGCCCAGTGAATCTTTTGGGCAGAGATCTTATGCAGATATTTGGCATAGCAGTAGTACCGACTATGCAGGGTATGGAAGCACAGTGACAAATGGATACTTTTGAGGTGCGACCGGAGGGTGAAACATTTTATTGGTACAGCCAGGACTTAGTTACAACTGGTTCAGGGGCAGTAACCAAAGAACTGATGAATGTAGCCATCAGTAAGTCCCCCTCCCTTGACACTGATAAACAGCATTTGTTGCACTGTACTCTGTATTATTGTAGCACACCAGGACCTGATAAGGAATATGAGCAAGAACTGTTTAAAAACCATGCAAACAGATTAGCATTACGTAATCTGTACTGGGACATAGAATGGAACAGTGTAGTCAGCTGTGCATTGCCCCAGGAATTCTTTGCACTCTGTAAATCTAATTTATTACCACATGTTAGTTTAACCAAAGACAAGAATGTGCAATGGGCAGATCTTGGAGAAAAAGTCACAAAATGGAAAAAGCAAACAGAGTTAGAATTGTCAGAACAGGGAATACAAAAACAGAAGTTAAATTGGATAATGCAGACACACCCAGCTGTACACTTGCAGTCTAGCGAGGACAGCTGATTAGCACTCTTACTAGAAGAGGAAGAAAAAGCTTTACGGAGCATACCAGAAACTCTCTGGTCAACAGAAAAATCAGATGTAGGACTAATTCGTACAGCAGGACCAGTTACTATTACGCCAAAATCAGCATTCAGACCTCAAAAGAGACAGTATCCCTTAAGAAAGGATGCAGAAGTAGGAATCAAACCTATAATAGCAGCCTTACTTAAGGAAGGAGTACTGATAGAATCTCCTGATTCGCCATGTAATACACCCTTATTTCCTGTTAGGAAAGCAAACGGAGAATGGCGTATGGTCCAAGACTTACAAGCTGTAAATGATGCAATAATACCTAGAGCACCTATGGTACCAGATCCACACACACTACTGAATGATTTTAAGCCTCAACAGAAGTATTTTCCTGTGGTAGATATTAGCAATGTGTTTTTTTCGATACTGATACACCCTGACAGCCAACATTGGTTTGCATTCACATTTCAGGGAAAAAGGTATACATACACGCGACTACCACAGGGGTATTGTGAAAGCCCAACAATATTTGCACAAGAGATGGCAAGCAACCTGGCAGGATTTAGCCCACCAAGAGGCAGCCAAATTTTACTTTATGTAGGCGACATCCTGCTAGCAGCCCCCACCCAACAAGAATGTAAAGAAGATACCATAACATTATTACAATTTTTAGCAACACAAGGACATAAAGTAAACAAAAACAAATTGCAGCTTTGGAGAAAGCAGGTTAAATACCTGGGATATGTAATATCCAAAGAAGGCAGAACATTAGATGAAGATAGAAAAATAGCAATTTTGCAAGCACCCAAACCGACTACCAAGAAGGAAATGATGTCCTTCCTGGGCACGACTAATTTCTGTCAGAGTTGGATTCCAAACTATGCCTTGGAGTCTGCTCAACTGACCAACTTGATATACAAGAAGCCTATGGCATCACAAGATTTATTACAATTGACACCAGAAGCAGAATCAGCTTTCTGCAAACTAAAACAACTGATAGCATCCTCATTAGTTTTAGGATTAACAAACTATCATAAACGTTTTTTTCAAACTGTAGATTGTAAACAAGGTTACATGAAATCAGTGTTAACACAGCAGCATGGGGATAAGCAACGCCCCATAGCTTATTATTCATCACAGCTGGACCCAGTGGCACGATCCCTGCCCCACTGTGTACAAGCAGTAGTTGCAGCTGCAATGGCAGTACAGGCTTCGGCCTCATTAGTGTTGTTCCACCCTCTCACATTGAGAGTGCCTCATGCAGTTGCAATTATTTTACTGCAAGAAAAAGTAGCATATCTTTCTCATGCTAGACATCTTTCTTGTATGACTATACTCCTGAGCCAACCTCATATGACAATTGAATGATGTACAACTTTACACCCATCTACCTTGCTCCCGACCGCTGCGGATGGCACACCACACAGCTGCCTGCAGGAAATTGAGCAAAAGACACTGCCTAGAAAAGATCTAATGGATGTTCCCTTGGATGATGCCGAGGTGACATATTATGTGGACGGCTCATGCAGAAGGGGTCCTACAGGACAGAATCTAGTAGGGTATGCAGTAGTTTCTGATACTGAGATTTTAGAAGCAAAGTCTTTACCACACAACTTATCTGCACAAGCAGCAGAATTGATTGCTTTGACAAGGGCATGTACCTTGGCAAAGGGTAAATGTGTGAACATTTTTACTGACAGCCAGTATGCTTTTTCTACTGTACATGTTTTTGCGCAGCAGTGGACAAATAGAGGAATGATGACATCCACTGGTAAACCAATTTATCATGCGCAATTTATTTTAGATTTGTTAGAATCTATTCAGTTACCTCAAAAAGTAGCTATTTGTAAATGCATAGCTCATACCAAGCAACAGGATAGGATTTCAGAAGGTAATGCGAGAGCTGATATAGCTGCAAAACAGGCAGCTTCAGCTTCAGAAGTATTTCTTTTGAGTGAGGAATTGCAACCTTCTGACATTTTAGATTTAGAAATGTTAAAAACAATGCAGGCACTTACTGCAAATGTAGAAAAACAGAAATGGATAAAACAAGGAGCAATTCTTGAGAAAGGGCTGTACATCTCCAAAGAAAGGAAACCAATTTTGCCGTCTAACTTGTTTAGATATGCAGCTTTGTTGAGCCATTGGCAGTGCCATGTCTCAACAGGGGAGATGGTACAGTTAGTGAACTGGGTGTTCACTGCATATGGATTTACAAACTACACAAAAAATATTTGTGCAGCATACCATGTTTGTAACAGTTATCATGCACAAGGGGCATTGAAGCCTAGCAAGGGAGTTTCCCAACACCACTGTACCCATTCCATACTATCTGTATGGATTTCATAGAACTAAACAAATGTGAAAATAAGAAATATTGTCTTGTCATTATAGATATGTTTTCCAAATGGGTGGAAGCTTTTCCGACCAAAAATCCAGATGCAGCTACCATTGAAAAGTCCCTGTTAAAGAAATTATTCCTAGATTTGGCATACCGGAAAAGATCTACAGTGACAATGGCACAGACTTTGTAAATCAAACCATACAACAGTTGAGTCGATATTTCAGAATTTCCTTAAAGAACCATTGTGCATACCACCCCCAATCCACAGGATTAGTAGAGAGGCATAATGGGGTTTTGAAAAACAAACTTAGAAAATTGATTAGTGAGACACAGAGGAACTGGGTGCACTGCCTGCCTCTGGCACTGCTGAGCATGAGAACTGTTCCAAATGCAAAGGGGTTAACACCTTTTGAAATACTGTTTGGGAAGGCATATTATATACCTCAGTGGAAACCTCTCATGCCTGCAGATCAGGAGGCTGATAGTTCACTTGCAGAATACATGAGACATCTTCTAAGTAATAAACAACTTTTGCAGTTGAATTCTGTTTCAGATAAAGAACAAACCAGACCATCGGAAGCAGCAGTAGTCCCAGGCACGTGGGTCTGGGTGAAAGTTATCAAGAAAAGAAACTGGACCACACCGAAGTGGGAAGGGTCGTACCAGGTGCTACTGTCAACACCCACTGCAGTCATGATTGCAGAGCGAGCATCCTGGATTCATCTGACACACTGTAAATTGGTTAAAAACTTTGAAATGGACAAAAAACTTGTTACTGTTACACAAGAACAAAATGACATGATACGGAGCAAGTAAAAATGCTGAACAACCTCAGAAGTATTGTATGATCATTCTGTTGGCTATACTGATAGCATTAATTTTTTGTTATGGCCTTTCCTTTTTCCAGCCACACGAGCTGAACTAAATAAATGTGAATCATTCATAGACTGGCATCCGAACTTTAACACTTGCCAAGCAATTAAATATGTGTATGCTGAAACTTTTAATGTTTCGAATTGCTGGATCTGCACAGCTATACCGACAGCATACGGGGGATTATTGATGACTGCTGTCCCCCTAGGGGTCAGTGAGACCTGAGAAAATTTGCTTTTTGATACTACAACTGTAAAATCACAAGACAAAATAGCATTGTACCTGCCTGTTACACAAAAGGGAATTGTATGTTTTTACAAAAATGATACTGTTCAGGTAGGCTAGAGTAATTGTAATGTGACTATTCCTTACAAATGTTATTCCAAAGCCAATAATGCAGGTTATATCTGCGATACAAACTATGACTCATATCTCGAGTCGATTCATAAGACTATTGATGAAATCCAGCGTAATCCTGTTCTTTTAAAACAACTATCTATTATTGATAAGAAAATGTTTCACGCAGGGCAAGTATATATTAATAATAAAGTAGAGAACTGTTATTTTGTTTGTGGGAAAAAAGGCATACAAATGGTTACCTGAGAACTGGTCCGGCAGTTGTTTTTTGGGTTACCTGGTTCCAGCCATATGACACACTGCAGTTTTGCCTCAGGGAAGAATTCGAAATGTCAGAGAGGTCACCAAGAAAACCGGAAATCCAATCAGAAGGCCTGAAAATCCAGTAGGACGAATCAAAGCAGGCTGGAGAAACCATAATTCCATAAAAAACAAAGACAAACTGACACACATGGACTTGAGTGACACTATTATATTGTGGGCAGGTACAGCCCCTGCATATGGTGCAGTGAAATCGATTTGGGAGCTGAGAAAACTGTCCAAACTTCTTGAAGTAATGAGTAATGCAACTTTTTATGCTCTTGAGTTAATGACTGATGAACTGAATGCTATGAGAACTGTGGTGCTTCAAAACCGCATGGCTCTTGACTTCACCCTAGCGGCGAAAGGTGGTACATGCACTTTAATAAAAGAGGAGTCCTGTTTGTATATTCCTGACAACCAGCATGAGATAAATGACCATCTTGAGGTGATTCAGCAAGTGTCGACCATGACCAAACCAGGCCCAAACCCACTGACGGACTTTTTCCAGAATTTGTTTGGGGGGGTGAGGTAGCATCCTAATGAATGTCCTGATTGCCATTTGTGTGGGATTACTTCTATTAGGAGTGTGTGTTTGTTGTGGTATTCCCTGCATGAAAAGATTGATCAAAGATTTTATAGACATGTCAGTTTCTGAGACTTTGTATCAAAGTACTGAAATTGAAGAACTGCTGAAAAATGAAACACTTTCATAAGTTTTAAACTGAATGACTCTCTTAACCACAAATTCTGAATGGAAAGAGGTTAGGAGAAGAAGCAATTGTTTATACTTTTGAAAATAGAAAAAAAGTATTAAAAGGAGGGAAATGTTAGAAGAATATGTATTAATGTATATGTTTAGTGCTTATTAGAAGCCAAAAGGGTTAACACATTTCATTCTATTTTATGTACAGCTCAATTCTGTATGAAATGATAAGATGCTTTTCAAACTGCAGTATGCTTTCTGAAATTGCAAGTTGCTCTCTGACCTAGTATTTGCTAGCACAGCAAAATTCATGTTTATGCCTTTTGGAAATGTACTGGGAAGCAGGTGATTATCTGCTAGGTCAGGAAAATGAACGAATAGTGAATAAATAGAACAATACTGTTTTCTATAATGTGATTGGATAGGAACAATCAGCCCTGTTCATGTTATTAGAACATGCACAGCTGCGAAAAAGAAGAGATACATCAGACAAAAGACTGCTTGAAAAAATGAACTGTAATCTGTACTTGCTTTGTGCTTGAATTAGCCATAGTACCTTGAATGGTAACATTGCATAGTAAAAGTTGTATCTGACTAGTGGTCGTCAAGGCCACGTTGTTTTTCTTAGGAAGTTTTTTTTGTAAACTTGATATGCCAGCAGAAAATCATGGACAAACAGCTGCTGAGAAATAATATTGAAAGAACGTGTGATTTATTACGTCGGCTTAGTAGGCAATACCTTGTAAGAAATGTATAAAAGTAGTTTCACTTCCTGATTCTAGTTACACAAACTCTGTATTAGCACGTTTTTGTCTCCTTGCTGCAAGATTAAAGTGCCTTAACCTGAACCTGCCGTGTGTTGATCATTCTGAAGTTATTTTTCCTTTGACATCATAGGCCCTGGTAAGCTTTGTTTAATCACTGGGGCTTCACCCTTGTGATCAAATCACACCAACCATGGGTACATCTTGATATATCTACATACAGTTGTGGATTATTGTTTAAATATGCAACTAAAAGGAGTGGCTGGGTTACTTTCTTTTAATGAGTGAAAATTGAATGCAGTACATCAGCTACTTTGTAAAATTTATGTTGAAAAGAAATATTCAATTTTTTGATAAGTTACTTGGCACTTTAGCTTAGGGGTAGATGTGATTTAACAACTAACAGTTAAGATGCCAGGAGATGAGCTAAAAATGATGATATATAACCAATGTACAGGAAAGTCTCCATGAACAGATGGTATTCTGGTGGGAAGTTTGGAAGTTAGGAGGGAAGAAAGTGATAAAATTCTAGAAGGCTTTGTTTACCAGCATTTAAAAAAAAGGGGAGGCACCAGCATCCTGGAAAAAGCTGTGGTCACTGTAATACCTAATGATAGTAAGCAGCCATCTGATCCAGCTTCATTTAGGCCCATCTCAATTCTAAACCATGATTATGAAGTGTTTATGTTTATAATGGCTAAAAGAATGGCAAATATGATACCAAAATTGGCAGCTGTGGACCAGTGTGTTGTTTTTTGGAGGGAAGGAAAACATTTGACAACATTAGTTGAACACTGATGATCCAGGGGGAAGCAAAATGTAAGAAAATACCACTGTTACTGGTAGGTTTTGATGCAGAGAAAGCATTCAACAGAGTAACCTGGGATTTTTTGAGTATGGAGATGGAAGTATTTGCATTTCCTGATCCAATAATAAGGTTAATTAGAAGGATATATAAGGGATTGGAGGCAAAAATTCCTCTCTGATAAGTTATGTCTGAGCAGAGGAACCAGGAAGGGATGTTTTCTTTCCCCTTTATTATTTATATTATATTTAGAACCTGTGGCAAAGAAAATAAGGGACTCTGAGAAATTTAATGATATAATTAGTATGGTGTTCATGAAAACTTGGCATTATTTGTAGAAGATATTATTTTACACCTGAAGTAACCAGAAAAGGACATCTGAGTGTTGTGGAATATTCTGAGACAGTTCTGTTTATTTGGGGATATTAAAATTAATGAAGATAAAACAAATGCTATAGCTCAGAACTATTTACCCACACATGATGGAGACATGACAACATGAAGTATTTAGGAGTATGAAATAAAAAATAGATTAGAAAGGATTTGGTTATGGCAGCTAAGGATTTGTGGGAAGATACTAAATAAAATATAACACAAAAACTGAGAAAATGGAAGCTCTTGTCTATGTGTGTAGATAGCAAGATATAAGCAATACAAATGTTTTTAGCCCCTTTAGTTTTATATACAGGTCAGGCATATTTTTTATCAACCAGAGAAGTTGGGGACAGTAATTAATAAAGAGTTAAAGGAGTTTATTTGGGAGGGGAACATAGCAAATGTCAAGTAGGATAAGTTGAGCCTCCCAACAGACCAAGGAGCTTTGGGATTACCTTATTTGAAGGGACACTTCAGAGCTACACAGTTAAGACTCTTGCACATAACACAAGCAGAAAGCTAAAATTCAAAGTGGAAAGGGATGTAATTCAAGAAATAAGGAAAGAATGGGATTTTGGGCGCAGATCCTTAAGGAGAATAGCACGAATCATACAGAACATTATATTCATAAAGTAGCAGAAAGTATACTAGGAACTCAGCCAACACAGGGATGGAGAAAGGAGATTCTGCTGATAGGGATTATTGCAATTAAAAGTACAGAAAATAGACAAGAGGGGGCTGGAATATACTGGAAGAAGCTGGCAAAATAACCAATGTATTAGGAAGAAATAATTACAGAAGGAAAGGTAATAGAATGGGAAGAGGCCAAGAACACATTTGGATTGCAGGCTAGGGATTGCCTCCCCTATCAGAATATAGATAAAGAGAAAGGTATAGGGGAATCCTAATTGAAAGACCTGCACTGGTTGAGTTTTTAATTGAATCTAGAACAGAAGCTGTTGTTAACAAAGGAATAATTAGTAGGGCATGTTAAATACTGCATGATAACTATAGGAATCAATCAGAAGAGGTCAGAAAAGATTGAGAAGAGAGATTAGATATGTAATTCACAAGGAAACAATGAGAGGACATATGTATGGCTCCCAAATATGCAACAAAGTGTAAACGATTTAAGATTTTGGTCCAGAAGTGTTTGCATAGATACTTTTATGCCCCAGGTAGACTCCAAAATTTTTTTTCTCAGCTAGATGGCAAATGCTGGAGGTGTGATAGGGAAGAAAGAGGTAACTGAAAACATATATTTTGTGATTGTAATGAGTTGGCAGACTTTAAAAATTTCCTACAGTGTACTCTGTCAGGAATATTGGGTAAGCAAACAATTTTTTTTGAGCTGGAATACAGTATCTAAATTGCCTAGACATAGTAAGCCTTCTTAAGTTTAATACTGGTGGCTGCAATTACTGGAAACTGGAAATCAAAATCTAAATCAACTATACTTGAAGTAGTGAATATTTTAACAAAGATAAAAGAACAGAAAATGGGATCTTTAGAAAACGGAAGGAGTAAATTACATAAAACATGGAAATTGCAGGAACAATACTTAGCAGAAAAATGTTTTGGAAGAGGAATGAGGTTAAAGGGAAGGCAGGAATTTAATAATTCATATAATGTTGCTTAGATTATACATCACGTATATTGTTATATATCCTATAATGTCTGTAAATGTGAACTTGTTAATATGATTTGATTACTTTTATATAAATTTAAGTTTGCCTATGTCAGAAGTGATAATTCAATAAAGGTGTTTAAAAAAAGTTAGTTGTCACTTTAATTATGTTGTCACTTTAATTATGTTGTGAATGCCTGAGGTCAGACTGAGAGCAGTGAAATGTAAGATGAGGTGAAAATCACACAGCTGTAAGGAAAATTAACTTTAAATCTCTAACAGTGATGAACACTGTATAAAATCAATGATTCTGATCCAAGTATATTACAACTTAATGTCTGTTGAATAAATGTCATTGTTTTTGACCATGATGGTCAGTCAATAATTTTGGCATCCAGCAGTATATATTCTGTTTTTGATTTTCACGTCTGCATGCATTTGGCAGTAGCTGCTGAAAGAATGATATGATCTTAGAGATTTCATAGCACTGAAAGGAAAAAAGGTTTAGTATTACAGAAGAATATAAAATCCAATTATATTTCATGCATTATGAAGCCTCCTATCCAGTAAGTTGGATGACAAAAACAGTGAAGGCATTTCATCCATTTTATTTGGCTTCAGCATTTTTCTTCTAGGTCAAATCTGATCTTACTGTGAAGTACGGAAGGGAAGTTATGGAGTGAAATGGTGGACAACATGCTGGAAATAGAGCAGCCTAGTGCCTGCTCACCAAAGAATGCAGATTGGTTATTCATCCTAATGTTGCTGATCAACAGCATCACCATTCCCTGAAATGACACTCCCAGTAAGATGAGAAGAATATTATGGAATAAAATGGCGCATCCGAAATTGCTCTGCAGTGCATTAAAGTGGAATGCAACAAGCAAACTTGTCCCACCCCAACACAATGACTCAGAGAAACTCCTGCCAACAGGAGCAACTTTTGTACTAAATGCTGCCATTATCATAATATACTAATGGCACTTCATCCATGGTCATGTTCTTGGTGAAGCATAAAAGGATTGTAATCATGGGTGAAGGTGGGGGTGGGGACACTAAAGAACTGTAATCATGGTGAGCTTCAGAAAGTACTATGAAGGGTTTTAGGGTGCCATATACCTTAAGTGACCTCAAGAAGACTGTTCAGCTGTTACACATTTGGCAGAAATGTCATTTACAATAAATGATCAATGGGGACGTACATAAAACAGCACATCTTAGGCTACTCTGTCATTTGCTGTGAAGATGAGAACAGAATAAATATGATGTGCATAAAATGCATACAGAAAGCCCAGACGTCTTTTGTTGCAGTGATCATCAGTATATCTCTCTAAGCAGCCGCAGTCCATGGTGTTGTGAGCTCCCATTGTCTGTACATTGCAATTAAGTAGTGGGTCCGGTTTGTTCCCCTCTCCATACTTGAGAGCACGGACACTCCAAACATTAGAAACTTCAGAAAACTTGACTACTAGTTGATCACCTCCACAGCCTCTCTACTTCTATCCAGTGTCTGTACATCGCAACTACATAGTGAGTCTGGTTTGTTCCCCACCCCATACTTGAGAGCACGGACACTCCAAACATTAGAAACTCCAGAAAACCTGACTGCTAGTTGATCACCACCACAGCCTCTCTGCTTCTATCCAGTGTCTGTACATCGCAACTACATAGTGGGTCCAGTTTGTTCCCCTCCCCATACTTGAGAGCATGGACACTCCAAATATTAGAAACTTCAGAAAACTTGACTGCTAGTTGATCACCTCCACAGCCTCTCTACTTCTATCCAGTGTCTGTTTATCGCAACTACATAGTGGGTCTGGTTTGTTCCTCTCCCCATACTTGAGAGCACGGACACTCCAAACATTAGAAACTTCAGAAAACTTGACTGCTAGTTGATCACCTCCACAGCCTCTCTGCTTCTATCCAGTGTCTGTACATCGCAACTACATAGTGGGTCCGGTTTGTTCCCCCTCCCCATACTTGAGAGCACGGGCACTCCAAACATTAGAAACTTCAGAAAACTTGAATGCTAGTTGATCACCTCCACAGCCTCTCTGCTTCTATCCAGTGTCTGTACATCGCAACTACATAGTTGGTCCAGTTTGTTCCCCTCCCCATACTTGAGAGCACAGACACTCCAAACATTAGAAACTTCAGAAAACTTGAGTACTAGTTGATCACCTCCACAGCCTTTCTACTTCTATCCAGTGTCTGTACATCGCAACTACATAGTGGGTCCAGTTTGTTCCTCTCCCCATACTTGAGAGCATGGACACTCCAAATATTAGAAACTTCAGAAAACTTGACTGCTAGTTGATCACCTCCACAGCCTCTCTGCTTCTATCCAGTGTCAGTTTATCGCAACTACATAGTGGGTCCGGTTTGTTCCTCTCCCCATACTTGAGAGCACAGACACTCCAAACATTAGAAACTTCAGAAAACTTGACTGCTAGTTGATCACCTCCACAGCCTCTCTGCTTCTATCCAGTGTCCGTACATTGCAACTACATAGTGGGTCCGGTTTGTTCCTCTCCATATACTTGAGAGCATGGATACTCCAAACATTAGAAATGTCAGAAAACTTGACTGCTAGTTGATCACCTCCACAGCCTCTCTGCTTCTATCTAGTGTCTGTACATCGCAACTACATAGTGAGTCCGGTTTGTTCCCCTCCCCACGCTTGAGAGCACAGACACTCCAAACATTAGAAACTTCAGAAAATTTGACTGCTAGTTGATCACCTCCATAAACTCTCTGCATCTATCCAGTATCTGTACATCGCAACTACATAGTGGGTTCAGTTTGTTCACCTCCCCATACTTGAGAGCACGGACACTCCAAACATTAGAAACTTCAGAAAACATGACTGCTAGTTGATCACCTCCACAGCCTCTCTGCTTCTATACAGGTGCTTACAACTGTTATTTTAAGCTACACCACAGAATTTTGTCTTGTAATCTTTTCAGTAGCACTAACTATTGCTTTGTTAAGCAAATGATTATTTGTAGTGCCATTGGTTGAGCTCTGCATCAGTACTGGCAGCTGCACTGTAACCATCCCATGACTTCCGTTATTCACCTTTTATCTCTCCTCCCCTACCATAGTGTTTACATTAGGCTGCATGTAAACTTATTTTAACTCCCCCTCCCCATTTTGTTAGTTACACATCTTCCTTGTTAAATGTCTATCTAGTAAATTATCTCCCTAGTCTAAATTCTCCTAATTTATGCCTGCCTCTTTTGACTTTTGTATTTCTCTTATTTTCTGCCTGTTCCTTTTGACTGTAGGACTCACTCATATTTTACTTACCTATCCTCCTGTTCCCAGGTCTCTAATTGCTTTTGTAGACTTTTTTATTGCTTTGTCTGGATATTGTGGCTTTCCTCTCTCCTGCCTTCCATCTATGTTCTTGACTCTTTAATAATGTCCAGTTTATCTACTTTCTGTGCTTCCCACCACTGGTTATTCTTTCCCTAGCCTGCTCTCCTTCTCTACCCTATCCCACTGTGCTGTTATACTTTTCTATACCTCAGATTTTCTCCCTCTGCCTTAAATCCATACTCTTCTGCCTCTCTGTATCCTGACTCACCTCCATAGCTCACTGATTGTTTTCTCACTCACTGTGGGTGTGGACCCACTCCGTTCACCCTCTCTTCACTCAGGCTCACTTTGCTCTCCTCCCACCCCTATTCCCACCCACCCCCCATATAATTTCTTTTATACCTAACCACTTGTCAACTCCCCCCTTCCAGTTCCTCCCCAATGCTGCACCTCACTTCCTGCCTTTATCAGACAATCGCTCCCACCTCCCTTTCTTCTATTACAACTCCAATCAGACACAGCTACAAATATTACCCTTATATACATCCCACCTTGTCTTAAACTAATTAACATGTACTGCACACATCCAACCCAACTACTAAAAGCATCCATCTACACACTAATAGTCTTCAACCTACTCCTTCTTTCCAATCTGTCCTCCTATCACACTCAACTTGATAACCATACCCCATAGCAAACAGAATCCACAGCTAATCTCATTAAACTAAAAAAAACGTCCCTATATCACCATCCAACCTTACCACACCCCAACCTTTCCCTTACTCATGCAACAAACCAACTACAAAAACTAACCCTCTCTCTTCACAAAAACAAACTAAAATCATTCACAAATTTACCAAACTCTATCTACACCTACTCCCCAACAACTCACTTGCAGTGGAGATGTCCATCCCAATCCAGGACCCAAAACACTAGTCAACCCTAACTCAAATCAGCTAAATCCCCTATACCACAGACCATCCTCAGCTCTCTGCTTCCTAAGCATTAATGCTAGAAGCATGTATAAGAAAATCCTGGACCTACATGCCCTATTGGCACTAATTAAACCGGATATTGTTGTGTTAACTGAAACATGGCTCAAACCAAAACATCATGACAATGAGATTGCCACCCATGGCTGCAATATTACCCACAAAGACAGAGTAGAGAAAAAGGGAGGTGGTGTTGCAATAATATTCCAAAACCACCTCACCATAGAACAACTAGATTATAACACCCAACATGTCAAAGATGTGGAACTAATCCTTGCCAGATTAAAAATAAACTCCAATAAAAACAGAGTTATTGCAGGTGGCTACATCCCACCAGGCAATATCACTCTAATGGAAAACCTGCTTAATTGGATGTCCAGCTCCATTCCACATGAAACCATACTATTAGGAGACTTTAATACTGACTGGCTCAACTGCTCCAGCCATAAACCCACTGCCTTTATAAACCTCCACAGGTTTACCCAAACTATAACCACCCCCACTAGACCTGACAAGACATCCAATCACTAGTCCATCTTAGACTGGATCCTGGTATCTGACCCCAATCTTACACAGCAATATGGCTGTCTACCAGATACCCTAAGTGACCATCATCCTACCTACCTAATTAGGAACAAATCCCAAATCATCAGCCAACCTATCCTCAGAGTAGTTCATAACAAAAAGACCTTCATACCTACTGACTTCATCAATGCACTAAAAAACTGTAACTGGACTCCCCTAAAGCAATTATCTCTAGACAAAGCAGTTGAATACTTCAACGCAACCGTCCTAAAAATTCTGGACCAATATGCACCCTCCTGAACCATTAGAATAAAAACTAATTATCCCCCATGGCTAACAAATCCCACTAAAACTATAATGAAAGAACGGGACAACACCTGGTCTCAATATCAAAAAAACAAAACCACTACCTTAAGACAAAATTACCTACAGCTCCGGAACAATGCCAAAAAACACATCAAACTAGACAAATCTAACTATCAAAACCTACGAGAAAAATAAGCTCATAACCCCCAAAAATTTTGGAACACAATAAATTGTATACTGCACCCAGGAAAGTCCACTACACCAACCCCTGTGCTACCAAATTATCATGAAAACATACCCACACAATTTAATAAATTCTTCACCGAAACAGTCCAGACCCTTGCCAAAGTCCAAAATAATTGTACTACCCACCCACACCAATAACTACCACAACCCACCCCAATACACAAAACAATACCCCCTGTTTTCAAATTCACCCCGTGTTCACCAAGGCAATTTCTAAACTCCTTAAGAAACTTCAACCACTCTAGCAGCTAATAAGCTAACAGCTGAAGCTAGAGCCTATCCAGTCTCTATTCTCATTAACAGATCTCTGTCTGAATGCAAAGTATCATCCTCTTGGAAAACCTCCCATATCATCCCACTGCACAAAGGAGATAACTCCTTAGAACTTACCAACTATCGTCCTATAGCTATCGTACCACCGTTATCCAAAATACTAGAAAGAGTAGTTCATACTCAACTTATGCAATACCTCCAAATAACAACCTACTCTCCACATCCCAGCTTGGCTTTAGACCTTACCACAGCACCACAACAGTATTATTATCACTTACCAACATAGTTAACCAACACAGAAACAAGGGACTATTCACTTCTTCCATATTCTTAGACTTATCAAAAGCCTTTGACATGGTAAACCACAGCATGCTTCTTGCAACTCTATCTACCCTAAATATAAATCCCTCCTCTGTATCTTGACTTAACAGCTATTTGTCAGATTGGCAGCAAGCTGTCCCATGGCAAGACCAATTGTCTCCTGCTACCAGTAACTATAGATGTGCCTCAAGGGTCTATCCTTGGCCCTCTGTTGTTTTCTCTATTTACTAACCAGATATCTTCACCCTTACTAACTGCCTCAGTAGTACAATATGCTGACGACACCACCCTTATATGTGCCGCCCCCACCCTAAGTGAACTACAAACCCTAACCCAAAACACCTTCACCCTAGCTGAAACCTGGTTCACTAACATCAAACTTCTTAACCCCCCAAAAAAAACTAATTCTCTTTGGCCCAGGTAGATCTCCTCCCCTGAGCAACAACTTCATCAACTCCATAGAAAGCATTCAAATTAGTCCAACCACACACACTAAACTGCTAGGTGTAGAGATAGACAATAACCTAAAATTCGACATCCACATAGCACAAACCATCAAGAAAGTCAATAAAAAGCTAGGCCTCCTCTACAGGAACAAACAGTTTATGACTAAACATACCAAAGCTACCATCGCTAGGACTCATCTTCTATCCACACTCCTCTACTCCTCTCCCATCTTCATTTATCTATGCCAAACCGAACTAAATAAAATGGAATCTTGCTATAATAAGATTGCCAAGTTTGCTTCTGATGCTTCTTACAGGTCCCACCACTGTCTATCCCTAAAAACAGCTTAACTGGCTTGAGTTGCCTCATATACTCATGCTCAATCAACTCTCTCTGGCTCACAAGCTCTAGTACCTCCATGAGTTAACCCCAGCACTTCAGCATTTAATACAGCCCCACATTCCCACTAGAATCCTACGATCTAACAGCCAGAACCTAATAACTATCATCCAACATAAAAACAACGCTGGTAAATCACTCTTTGTCAGCACCATTGCCAAAACCTGGAACATACTACCAATCCATATAACTTCTACCACCTCCTTCAATCATTTCAAAAAACTCCTTAAAACTCACTACTTAACTAACTGGCTATGCTCAAGTTACACTCCAGGTTAATCCATACCAATCTAATTGTGTATCACATGTTCAGATGAGTATAAACAGATTTGCCCTAAAAAGCTTGTAAACCCAGATACTGGTAAAAAAAAAAAAAAAAAACTTTATTTTTTTAAGTTTTTGACTATGTACCTCAATGTTTTTACTATGTACCTCAATGACTGTCTACTGTACTGTCTAACTAAAACTGTTAACTTCTAACCTATTATGTATTAAAATCAATTATATAGAACATTTTGTTCTCTCATGTACTGCATTCTTTTGTACTGTGGAGCTTTTCTCCCCAGGCCTCCACTGAAAATGGACCTGTGTCCAGTCAGACTTTCCCAGTAAACAAATGTAAATAAAAATAAATATATAAATATATAAAGCAATCACTTTGTATAATATAGCTATACTACAACAAGGTTGTTATTGTGTGTGACTACTTAAAACACTTAATCATGCACTAACACTATGCTTAGTTTTTATTTGGGAAGATATGGCCTTGTTATAAATGTTATTTATATAATTTAAGAAGTCATCACCATTCTCTGATTTGAATGTTTCACTCGGTCATTAACAAAGTATAAGCAGTGTGCAGAAAATGTCTGTCACAGTGAGTCCTACTGTACATGTGGTAGTATTTCAAACAGGTTTACTAATACTGAAAAATCAAAGAAAAGTCAATAGTGAATCATATAAGGATGCACAGGGGTAGATTTTAATATTTTTAATATTTCTGACCTGTATTCTATTGTATTATCTAATATGGAATATCTACAACACATTTTTATAAGTGCATTTTGTAAATGGGGCCTATTTTTGGTAATGGAAATAACACAAAGGAAAATGTTCATTGTGTAATCACACTTAAAAGAGGTTAATACATAATGAAATAGGCAGAAATCACATACAGTGTCATAGCATTGTAGTGTTTAGTGCTAATATACACTGAAATAAGTAAATGTATTATTTTTTCATTGGATCTACATAATGGTATGCAGAACTAAGCTACATTTATGCACTTTTCTGCATTTGTTTTGTGTTAGTATTTGGCTTAATGATATAAAAATGCTATGCCCTGTGATTTAAATACAAGTTTACATTTTTGAATGCTTATTTTTTATTGTTGTTATTCCTGACTTTTAGTTAAGAATGCTAAATTGTGTGTAGCATCTTAGTAGTTACTGTTTCTCTTCATAACTTTTATAGCAATACATAATAATGTAGTGTATGTTATAATAGCTTAGTATCAACTGTGGTTGTCTTTTGTTTTTTTTCTTTGCTTTCCTTGCATTTTGTGTTGCTCAAAGAATTGTGCTGTTTCTTACAAGTTATGCTGCCCCTCCATTGCATCCTCTGTCTTCTTAGTTACTTCCAAAAACAGAGAAGGATAACACTTAAACCAAGATGTAAAAAACACAATCCTTTATTTCACACATAAGCACTTTCACGGTTCAATGGACCGCTTCATCAGAGTGAGAAAATCACATATCACCTACATTTTATATAACAGACATCAATTAAAATTTAAAATTCCCTCCAAAATATTTAAAGATATAGTGTTACTAAAAACATTAAATCAGCAGTCAATAGGCTATTTCTTGAGCCGTTTCAATTTTAAAACTGGTTTAATGGATATAAATTCATTTAAACCATACCGCTTATGAGCAGCTAATGTAAAAATCCATTGTAATTCGATATTTTCTATAAAGCTAGTAATTGGCCCAAGTCTCCCTTGCTCATGAATAACATGCAATACTTGAAACAAAAAAGTATGGTTCTGTCCATTCTGAATTGTATGTTGGCTAAGGCACTATACATTAAACCTTTATGCATGCAATAGAGATGGTCTCGTATTCGTACTTTTAAGGACCTATTGATCTTCCCCACATAAAAATAAAAGCATACTGTGCAGTGGGCTACATAAATCAAATCTGTAGTATTACAATTTGCTCTACATCTCAATTCCCATAATCTACCAGTAGTTGGATGTTTAAAAAAACTTGATTCATCAATATATGCACAATAATTACATGATCCA
Source organism: Protopterus annectens (assembly GCF_019279795.1). Taxonomy (NCBI): domain Eukaryota; kingdom Metazoa; phylum Chordata; order Ceratodontiformes; family Protopteridae; genus Protopterus; species Protopterus annectens. Next base: position 1,453,878,072 of record NC_056735.1, read on the forward strand.
CATTTGCGTGTTCCATCCATTGTTAATAGGTCAGTCCTTGGGACCTTAGAATAACATAACATTTGTTTTAAATTCTTCCTATTTCTATGTACAAACTTAGGACAAAGACCTACAACATCAGAAGTTTTGGAATCAACCATCAATATGGGCCAATTACTGTGTATTATTTTTCTAATGGAATTAATATCTTGTGTGTATGAGAGAACCAATGGCAATCCATCAGTCCTTCTAGAATGACTGGCACATGGTATCTCCACTTCTTCAGAGTAGTAAGGTCAGAACTAATATTTACCTACTTTTCCTTTTTATTTCAAGTCCGCTCAGCAAAGGTTTTGTTCTGTGTACTGGCCAACCTCTAATAAACCAAAGGCTGTCTGGTTGCCCTGCACTGTGAGACCCTGCATCGGTGGAACACTAAATTGCTTTCACTTAAACTAGTGTATGTTAAAGTTGTATTTAATCTGCCCTCTAAACTGAAGACATTTTGCTATAGCCTTTTACTATAAGTGTGCATACTACTGGCCCTCCTTTTCCATTTTTCTCTTCCTATTGTACTCCTAGGTCAATTACTTAAAACTACTTTCTTTCACTTGGAAAAGTTTTACCTATGTACCTGCAGCCCATACTTGTATTATTTTTCCCTATAGAAGTGGTGGTCCCTTTCACCACACTGTACTAGATTAGTAGCACAAGATTTCTAGTTATTAGGAAGATACTGTGATACACTGAACTGGAATTGACTGAACTTGGTTTTCCTGATTGTTGAAAGCTGGGCTGGTCCAGTTGTTTTTGCTCATCCCACTCAATTTGCCTTCTCTGCATTTGGGCTCACTCCGCTCCCCTACCCTACCTCCATTCCCACCCACCAGTGACATCATTTCCTTTATAGCTAAACCTGCATTGCCCCACCTCTACAATAGCCAACAGACACCTCCTCTCCTGTACTCATACCCCACATCACCATTAACTGTAACACCCACTCCCCACCCCTCCTGAACCTTACCTGCTTTTAACTCTTTCAGTCACTCACTTTATAAAACTCCTTCAATCAATTCTGATTTCTTCTACAAACCTTAAACAAATTGTTACCCTTTAATTCTTTCTGACTTAAAACTAAATCATGGCTATACCTTTCAAAACTCTATTTCTCTCCCTCCTATTTCTAATTTTTTCTCAACTCTTAACCACTTTACCATACTCCTCACCTGCTTACCACCCCATCCCCCACACTCTCTTATCATGCAACCCACCATACAAATAATTATTCCACCCCTACTGCCCCCTCTGTCTTTAACCATACCACTTTATCATTTCACAAGTACAAAGTATTATACATACCAAATGACCAATCTTTCATAAAAAAAGACATCAGTTCCTTTGCAAATATTTCTTCCTACAAATATTTCAAAGCACAATATTACTGTTATCTGGTGATATTCACCCCTACCCAGGCCCTTGCCAACAACACTCTAACCATACTAATACAGCACCCCCCTTTCCAGCTGTCTCACAAATAACTCATTACAATCACAAACCCCAAAAGTCTATCTTTTTTGTCAATGAATATACAAAGCATTGCCAATAAAAGTGCCCTCCTTCATGCCTGGATTTCTCAATATAACCCAGATATACTTGCCCTATGTGATACATGGTTAAACCTCATATTACATACAGTGAAATTCTTCCCCCTGGTTATAATATTATTCAACTGGATAGAAGTAAAAAAAAAAGGGTGGAGGAGTAGCTATACTCTACTCTGACCAGCTCCCCCCACCTCAATAGCTATCCCTGATTTCTGCCTTGATTAAATACTTATAGCAACCTGTAACCTAAATCAACACAAAAAAACTTGTCACTGCAGCAATCTACATACCTCCAAGTAAAAACATTCCCATACTCAACCAGTTTCTTTCTTGGATTTCTATATCCATTTCATATGAAACCATCATCCTTGGGGATATGAATATTGACTGGAACCTTGTTAATAGTGTATCCCCTAGCTACCGTATAAACCTTTATGGCTTTACCCAACTGATCACCTTGCCCATGCACCAGTAAACAAATTCCCAGAATAGCTTTGTCATTGACTGGATATTAGTATCCAACCCTCAGTGCTATCATAGCCCTTCCACCCTACCTAGCTCCCTTAGTGACCACCTCCCTACCTCAGTAGTAAGACACTCTCCCAATCTTAACAAGAACCACCAATACAAAGAGTCTCGTAACCTTAAAAATGACAACCCTGTCACCCTAAACAAATGACTGTCCACTGCAAACTGGTCATTCCTACACACATTACCCCTTAATGAGGCTGTCCAAAGCTTCAACAATATAGTCTTAAAAACCTTTAACACCCTGGCTCCCATTAGAAAAATTAGGTTAAAATGTAATTATGCACCATGGCTAAGCCAGGCAACTCAATCACTTATGAACAAGAAAGACAGTGCCTGGACAGCATGGAAAAAAATAACAACTCCACTTTCTACCTGAACTTATATAAACAGCTTTGCAACCAAACAAAAAGCAGGTCCTACTAGACAAAAAAAAATTATCAAAAATTTCTGCAACCCGCATTCCAACCCAAAGAAATTCTGGCACTTAGTAAACAAATTACTATCTCCAGGGAACCCCTCTTCAACAAACCCCTTCCCTAACAGACCTTCTAATGAAACTGCAACTGTACTTAACAACTTTTTCATCAAAACAATAGAAAAGCTTACTAAACCAGAAACTCTTGATATTAAGTCTCCAACTCCCACCTCATCTCTTCCCTCGTTCTCCCTAGCACCCATAGCAAATTCCTTCATCAGATCACTTCTTAACAAAAACCCCCCCCAAAAAAACAAAAGATAAGCAATGCTCCACACCGTAAAACTTGACTAAACAATTTATTTAAGACTATGATAGCGACAAAACAACAAACAGAAATACAGAGGACAAGCACTTTCAGCTACTAAAGCCTTCTTCAGATCCACATTCAAAAACCACTTCAACATAATATAAAGCTTCTACCAGCTAATGACAAATAATATGTAAATATCATGTTTTAGCCTAACCAATAAAGGTGCTTATACAAGCAACTTTATCATCCAATGTACTAGATTATTCTAATGAACTTGTCCTCTGTATTTCCGTTTGTTGTTTTGTCGCTATCATAGTCTTAAATAAATTGTTTAGTCAAGTTTTACGGTGTGGAGCATCGCTTATCTTTTGTTTTTAGTTGTATTTTGCTGAGCGAGCTAAATTGGAGCATCCTTCTACTGTTTTTTGGTTTTCACTTCTTAACAAACTCAAACCTTGTGCCCCATCAGCCAACAAACTCCATCCATTATTTCTCAAACATGTAGCTAAATCAGTAGCATGCCCTGCATCTATATTTATCAATAGATCCATACAAGAAAATACAGTACCAGATATCTGGAAAAATTCCTCAAGGGAGGAAATTCTACAGAACCCTCAAATTACAGGCCTATTGCCATGTTATCCCCCTTATCCAAGATACTGGAAAATATATACATAGACAAATACTAAACCACCTCTTACAGGTAAACCTAATTACACCCACAAAGCCCAGTTTCTGTCCCTTGCACAGTACTACCACTGCCCTTCTATCTTTCACACACAACATTGTCCAAGCCAGAGATGGTAATAAACTCATATCAGCTCTATTCCTTAACCTAGCCAAACTGTTTGATACTGTTTCACATCCCATCCTCCTAAACAAACTTTCCCAACCTACAATTCTCTACCTCCACTACCTCCTGGTTTAACAGCTACCTCTCAAACAGATATCAGTCCATCAGATGGCAAACATCCTTCTCTTCTTTCTGTCTTGTTAAGACCAGCATTCTTCAAGGTTCCATCCTGGGCTTGCTACTTTTTATTTACAAATAACCTCCATGTCTCCTCTCCCCATTCTACCTTAATACAGTATGCAGGTGATTCCACAATTACTAACACCTCCAACAATATACAAAATCTTCACACTGTCACTCAACAATCTCTGCACCTAGTAGAACAATGGCTAACCGAAAACAACCTGCTTCTTAACCCCAAATACTTAGTTTCTCCTTTTCCTTCCAAACACTTCAATACAGCTAAAGACAACTTCACCATCTCATCCTTAGATAATACAGTATATCACCACTCACTCAAACACCAAATTGCTTGGCGTTACTATAGACGACCAATTAAAATTCGACCTGCAAACCTTAAACTGTATTAAAAAGTCCAATCAAAAACTAGGTCTTCTCTACCGCAACAACAAATGTATACCTAACAAATCTAGACCTATACTGGCTCAAACATTTGTTCTACCATCCCTGCTGTATGCTGCTCCCATACTTACTAACCTCAAAAATAATCTCTTAACTAAACCAGAAACCAGCTATAACAAGATAGCAAGATTTGCAGACAGTAATAGCTACAAATCCCATCATTGTATATCTCTGAAAAGCTTAAGATGCCAGAGTTCTTCCACATGCTTCAAATGTCACAGCTACAAATTGCACACAGCATCCTAAATAGCCCCAACTCCTGCCCTACCCTTACATCCATAATTACACCCTACACACCCAACTGTGACCTCAGAAGCACACAACAAAATCTTCTGCAGGTGACTAAGCCAAACAAAAATATTGTAAAAATACTTTACAATCATTCAATTGCATACTCGTGGAACAAACTTCCACTGTCCCTTTGCACAACTACCAAAAGTGGAGAATTCAAAAAGCAATTAAAAATTCACTTCCAGCATGCATGGATATGTACTTGTCAGGAAATTACTAATTTACCTAATTAATTTTTCTTCTTCTCTCAACTAACATATCTGCCTGGTATCTACCTAAACTGTCTACATATATTACTCTTTCTGTAGTTTTTACCTATGCGATTAAATGGGGTCTATATTACATTATTGAAGTTTCAAAACTTTGAATCAAATATGTTCGACACTATATGATCGAAGTCTTGAAACTTCAAAAATATAATAAAAACACAACAAACTACACAAACCATTTAAATGCTCTAAGCAGGAGGGCAATCCTCCCTGCACCCCAACACCCCCCGCTACTTAAATATATCAACTCCGAGATTGCACTACAGTGCAGAAAAGGGAAATCTTCCCTTTCCATGCTGTACTGAGATCTCCATTAAAAGATCTGAAGTTTCAAGATTTCGATCATATGGTGTCGACCATATCAGATTCGAAGTTTTGAAACTTCGATCTTCTGATATAGACCCGATTAAATACATCTTTGTTGTACTATGTCATGATGTTACTCTGAATTTTTTTTTTTTATTTTAGGTATTGCTACATTCCTTGTAAATAACTTAATGCTAACCAAATTTCTCAAACATATTACTATTGCATTCTCAAAAATACTGTACTTTTGCCTTGTGTATATTCGTATTGTATATTTCTATCTGTTTTTGTAATGTTAAGTATCTCACAACTTGAATTGTTAGTTTTTTTTTATTTTTGAATTACTTTCCTGGAGCTTTTCTCCTTGGGTCTCCACTGAAAAAAGGCTCTCTGGGCTCAACCGGACTAACCTGGTTAACAAATCTAAAAATAAAAATAAATAAATTTAAGGCCAGCCGTCTATTTCTGGATTTGATCATACAGTCTCATATGCACTTCCCTGGTATCCTAAAGGGACAAAGAGGCATTATGCAATATGGTGGATAGCAGTGTGAAACACAGACCCCCAGCAGCATCTGCCAGTGTTCATTCGTTCATTCATGCTAGTTTTAGGCCCATGGGTGCGAATACTATACAAATGTTTGATGCATGGATTGCGGGTAAACCAAAGTGCGGAATGCTAGCTGTCACTTCTGTGAAACTACCCTGCCAGAAGTGTTCTTGGCAAAGAACTTTGATTTTTGAAATTACCAGACATCTGTTTTTGTTTGTGAAGTAAACCTTCCTTATACATTGTATCTGTACTCTCTGCAGCACCATTACTACCACCTGTCAGTGAGGACATTTCTACTTACAGCACTGAAAGGCAAATAAGGGGTGCAAGCAGACACACACACACACACACACACACACACACACACACACACACACACACACACACACACAAAAACATAAGAAACATATATCTTCTATCAGACTGCAAAAAGGAAAAAAAACCAAATTCTTAGTGAAAGCAGTCCACAACTTAGAAGAATACTTTTTCTAGTCTCTCCTTCAATAAAGTTATATGCCCTGAATATCACTTTGCAATGCAATTGACTATAGTTTTTTAAGCGGACACTGAGATTATCAAGGCAAACTAAAGTCACAAAGCACATTGACAATACTGCAACAAAGCTTAGGTCACCTTCCTTTTATCAGATAGGGAGAATCGTTTTCTCTGCTGCTTTTTTTTTGCTGTTCTTCCTCTGATAATACAAGGGATTTTAAGTGCCATCAGTACTCCTCACATTCTTTTCCCTTTTGCTCTTAAATGAATGTCAATTAAGTCTTTTCTAAGACATGGTTACTACCATATCATAAACCTCAAGGCATTTATTACTTACAAAATATTTGCTCCTACAGAGATCGCAAATGCACAATTTAATCTACTACTTAAAAATACAAGATTTAAAAAAAAATATACAAAAAAATTACCATCAGGAAAGAGTAACCAATCCATAAGCTGCGCCATCCCTCAGGACATCGTGGGATGGAACCATCTTGGCTGTGAACGGCAGCAGCAAGGGATGGTGCATCACAAATTGAGCAACGGCTAATATAAGGCTTGATTTCTTCTTCAGCCACGGGCATCATGGGCAGAGGAGCAGTAGTAGACAGCCAGTAGGATTTGTCATTTCTGCTGGCATAGTAGCAAATATCTCCTGGATTGCAGTATAGGAAGGGCATTGTGCTGAAGCGAGGCAGGCATGAACCTGCTAAACCTGTGAAAAAGAATCAGAATCATCATGGGGAATGTTGCTACAGTAGAATTAAGGTTTGTGAAATGTCTTTCTTAGTTACTGACTATTCATTG
>NC_056735.1:1453890069-1453902569 GCF_019279795.1 Protopterus annectens
AGTCCACCTCTACAAAGAGGCCAGTCACAACTGGATTCCCTCACAGATCAGTCCTTGGATTGCTCCTTTTTGGCATTTACTTCTCTGAAGTCAAGGTCAATGTCAATGGTCTCAGGCTGACTAAATTTGCAGATAATTGCAAATTAGGAGCTGTCATTGAATCCCACACTGACACAAATATTCTCCAGGAAGGACTCACACAGACAAACAACTGGTGTCAGAGCCATGGACTAAAACTAAATGCCAAGAAATGCATAATAGTATCCTTTGGGTAGTCATCCACCCCTGGTTAACTATCATACTGATAACACACCCCCAGATGTTGACCCGTTAGTCAGGGATTTGGAAACACACATAGACAGTGATCTAGCCTTTTCCATCATGTGTCTACAGTAGTGAGGAAATCATTCTATGTTGTACAACTTTCAACAAAGTTATGTCATCTAAGTCAAAGGAAGTCATTGTTCCACTGCATTCAGCATTCATCACACCTATCATTGAGTACAATGCCCCCTTTGTTATGTACCTAACCAAGCATATCTAACAACTGGAATGTCCACAGAAGTTCCTCACTAAAAGAATACAGGGTATAAGTATTCTGTCTCCTACAGGCTTTTGAGGGGAAATCTATGCCAGACATGCAGGGCATTTTCAGACCTCACTCTAATGGACCTCCTGCATATCCACAAAACAAATAGCACAAGAATTACCCATTGTAAAGGCTTAAACCTTGCCTGTGATATAAATAGGACCTACTGGAGAGATAGGTATGTATCCCAGAGACTACCCCGTCTATGGAACAGGCTCCCCATCCATGTGAAGCAGAGTTCCTCCCTTATCCAACTCAGGTGCAACTTGGACAACTGGATGGGAAACTGGAAATTCATCCCTGGTTTGGCACCTATGTCTCTAATGAACACAGGTAACCTGTAAATGGTTCATCTCCCAGGCCCATGCTTACACTTATCAAGGGTATCAGAACTTGTCAGAGATTTGGGATGCATGGCTAGGCTTAAAAAAATCCCTTGTGGTCGTTAGCATAGTAAATACCTATGAACCTATGAACATATCCAAATGCTATTATTGTGGGTTGCCAGTGAGAGCACAGAGAATCCTCATGACTGCCTGAATTAGACCTCCCCGATAGGTTCTGCCTTTGGTTTGGGTGAGATCCACAGAGCAAAGAAAGAAATAAGCATTGCTGATGGAGGGAAATCTTGATCATTGGCAGGCATCGAACACAGGCATTTGCACTTTGAACAAACAGTTTGATTTTTATTAATAAACTAGATGCTTAATATAATTCAGGAAGTGAACATCACACTCTCCAGACTGCAAAGTTTCTTCTTGATTTATAGATATAAATATATGTACACACATACAAACAACATTATTACTTAGTAGTTAACAGGAACATTTGTGTGAGTGTATGTGTGCATGTTAGATTCAACTCAGTGGTGTGATGGGCATGTGGGATGCTTACCTTAGATACCTAACATACAGTAACAGGTACTTAAATTGTCAGACATTCAATCACTTGTTTGCACTCAGCTCTTCAGAGAAGTTCTCAGTGTGTTATGTTATACTGCCTTCTTTTCAGCATCAGCAAAGTGGCATCAATAGTGAATGGAAGAACTTGTTAAGTCCTTATTTTCTTCTCACCATAATACATAGAAAAGAAAATTCTGCATAACATCAAAGGAATGCACCTTATTAAAAATGAAGACACAAAACAATCTATGATCTCTCCTAGGTCATATCTCATAGCTGATGGAATTATGTCTGAGGGCATATCTGACAAATTATTTGCTCCTGAAAATGTGTATAAGAGCATCTTTAACTGAAATATCATTCCTGAGGGAATCATAATATGCAGGTCCCTAATTCCTGAATGAATTGCAGGGAATATATTAGTTTGAAGTATTTTGGGCTAAAATGAACATTATAGCAGGAAAGCCTGGGCAATGGCTCTGTCTTATCCTGTTCTATCCTGTATTATACTTGTAGGTGCAAGTGTTTGCAATGGTACAGATTCTGGTTTAAGTTCCAAACGTTCAGATACCCTAGAAGGACTCCCTTGAAACATGGGTGCTTTATGATTTAGCTAGTCAGGAGCTGCGTTACATGTAGTTTTTATTTCATAAGGAAAAGTTTAATAAAAAAAAAAAACAAATAATATAAGTTTAGAATAGCTCTGATACTCCTCCCAGTCAATCAGGAATAAATTATTTTTGCTTATTCATGAACTGCAAGTCCTTTACTCTGCAATCTGATGTTCCTCTATTTTTTGTTAATGTTATGACTGTAGAACAACTGCTGTCTTTAGTTTTTCATTACCTACAAGAAACCTTTATTTTCATGTCTACAAGATGTAGTCCCATGGAAGAAGGAAGCTGGCATAGTTTATTGAATATCTGCAGGGAAGCAAAAAGCTATAAGCTGCCCATGGACTACTCTGGGTGTCAGCGACATCACCAAGACCATTAAGGGACTGATTCTAAGTAGTCGTCAGCCTTAACCAACTATTTCAAATCAGTTATAGATAAATATACCAATCCTAGTACAGTTTTTGAAGCCATTCATTAGCCATGCCAGTAGCTTAGGCAAGGTTACATCTAAGCCAAATAAAGTTGCAGATGCCATGGAACATCTCTGAAAACTAAAGGTACATAGGAGAGCATCCCTGTATAATCAGCTTTCCTGAAACACCTGTGAAATACCATAGCTTACCAACACTATTTAAGGAGAAGAAGAAGAAAGAGAAGTTTATAAGAAAGTGAATTTTCAACTGGCTGGAAAGACTCCATAATAATTCCACTTTTTAAAGGCAGAGACAAACAGGGCATTAGGACATTGCACACTACAGAGACATCTTAATACGTAGCCCATGCTAAAAAATTTGGAAAGAGTAGTTCGTATCCAACTTGCTAAAACAATGACCACCAATAAATGAATACGTAACATATTATATATGAGTGATGCCTCCAGGTGCATATGCAGTTAACTCTTACTGACGCCTTTAGGCATCAAATATGGCTTGTTCATATTTGCATCAATAATTCCAATACCATGCTATATACAAGGTTTTAAAAAAATTCATTTTTAAACTTACACAGTGGCAAAAAATTCAACTGCATTAATATTTGACCTCTGTCTAGTCCAGGTACATAAATATTAAGTGCTTTTTATGATATTAATTTTTATAGATATAATTTTCACATTTTTCTAAATATTTCAACAACCAAGTAACAGACAGAACTCCTTAGCCTCATATGAAAGCTCTCAGTTAGATGAATACAATGTTGCTGACAGTATGTGTGTAACTTGAGTGGTTGTTGAGATATTGTAAGTTGTTTACAAAGTATTACAAACATAATAGTTACTGTGTTTACTGACTTATAAAATTCAATTTAAGACCAGACCTAGAAACTAAAGAATACTACCACTATAAAAATAGTTTGTGCTGAAGACTTTGCCATTTATATGTCTTTCATAACCCCTATGGTTCCAGAGATATGAACATTTGTTTGAAATGTGAGAACATAATTTGACTCTATCAAAAGGCCCATTGAAAGTTACAGTGCAAACTTCTTGAGTTCCACTGGAGTGAATGAGTTAAGATGGTTTCCTTCTAGGCCAGAGTATTTAGTCATACATAGTAGACATTACCACTCATTGAGACGCTAGCCCTATCTCTGCTGTCCTGTATTTTCAGTATTCCAAAGCATCACATTTAATTCACCATAATTTTATGATATAGGATGAAGCACAATGTACTACAGCAGCTTATCAGCAACTTAAAAAGCAGAAATCAAATAGTAACCTGGGTAATTATCTTTCGTATAATTGTATATCAAATATCAGACTACTTCAAGGCTAAGTACTTGATCCACTATTATTTTCCATGTTATTAAATGACAGACATCTATACACACAAGCCTTAGGATTTAGAAAGATTATCACTGCTAGCACTAATTACCTGCGATTCAGAGACATGATGAAGCCACACCTAGCAACATCTCATAAGTGGTTCATTATCGTGTCTCTGAATTGAACACTCCACTGTCAGACCAGACTGCACTACCGGCCCATGCATCTGCTCTCCCTATCAGCCCATGCATCTGCTCCACCTATCAGCCCATGCATCTGCTCCACCTATCAGCCCATGCATCTGCTCTCCCTATCAGCCCATGCATTTGGGTTACACAAGTACCTTCATACACACATGCAGACATTCTAGCTTTTGCATAGAAACACACATTGGCACCCATGCACACTCACATATGTGTGCAGACATTCATGTGCACACACCTAGGCAACTACAAACATACTACTACATGCACACGCATGTAGACACTCATATAGACAGACACAAACCAATCATTCTCAATACCAGTATGCATGCTCCCACAAACACACATACACACACACACACACACACACACACACACACACACACACACACACACACACACACACACACACACACACACACACACACACATACGTGGCTTTGCAGTATATACCTTGTACAGGGCAGCCCCCCAAACATACACACATAAATTCATAGCTGCATTCATGCCCCTACAGACATGTATACATACACACACACACACACACACACACCTGCAAACATGCTCCTACATGCACACATACATATGCACCCACATAGGAAGGCATAAACCACGCACATTCAACACCTGCATGTATAATCACACAAACACATATGGCTTTGCAGTATATAACTTCTACAGGGCAGCCACCCAGAGATGCACACACAAACTCAGAACTGCATTCATGCCCCTACAGACATATATAGACATACACACATGGCTTTGCAGTATCTACCCACAGTCGAGCTAAAAGCCCTGATCCACCCATTGGAAAGAATAGGTGTACACTGCCAAAAGATGGGTTAAGGTTTTTCCTGTATGCATTACAAATAACACAGTATAGAAATTGTACTTATTGTGGTGTTGGTGATATCTGTGGGACAGCACAAGGTTACACAGCATTAGCCAAGCCCCTACCACTGTGAGATAGCTGTCTGCTCTATTACCAGTGCCTGTGTACCTCTGCAGCAGTATGACTGGTGCCTGTGTACCTCTGCAGCAGTACTGTGGTCTCTGAATCACTCGGGCTGAATGCATTGTGAAAATCTTCCAATACTCTGAAGCAATACTGTGGTCTCTGAATCATTTGGGCTGACTGCATTGTGAAAAACCTAACAAATACTCTGCAGCAATACCGTGGTCTCTGAATTACTGGGGAAGGATGCATTGTGAAAACATGCCAAATACTCTGCAGCAGTACTGTGGTCTCTGAATTACTAGGGAAGGATACATTGTGAAAACCTTCCAAATACTCTGCAGCAGTACCGTGGTCTCTGAATTACTGGGGAAGGATGCATTGTGAAAACATTCCAAATACTCTGCAGCAGTACCGTGGTCTCTGAATTACTGGGGAAGAATGCATTGTGAAAACATGCCAAATACTCTGCAGCAGTACCGTGGTCTCTGAATTACTGGGGAAGGATGCATTGTGAAAACCTTCCAAATACTCTGCAGCAGTACCGTGGTCTCTGAATTACTGGGGAAGGATGCATTGTGAAAACATTCCAAATACTCTGCAGCAGTACTGTGGTCTCTGAATCACTTGGGCTGAATGCATTGTGAAAACCTTCCAAATACAGGCTGCTGCAGTACATTCTGCCTATCTTAATCCTAAAGAAGGACTGAAACTTAAGCATGCTGACAGCTGAACACAATGCCAGAAGTATAACTACACTTCTACAATTACAGCACTCAATTAGTTCTCCTCTTCGCTGGGAGCATGACTCTAATCATATCATGAATGACAGAAAAAAACAGCTTATGATTTCTGGGAACAAAGAAAAGATTAAACCCACAACATGATTTCAAATCAATAATATAAACACTCTCATTGTTGAGCAATATAAATACCTCGGAGTAGTCACTAACAACAAACTTTTTTTTCAAGAATGCTGACATTATATGTGAGAAAAAAGCTATGCACTGCCTACAGAATAACAATTATCCCCATGCATTCTGAACCACTCTCACTGTCTTCTGATGTCAAGACTTCCCTATAGTCTTGGTAACTTCAACAAGGCAGGCATGCAAAAGCTGCATTAGACCTAATGTAAGACTGCCAAATGCACAGCGCAGGCTGTTGACAACCCTCATTCCTGTAGCACTCCCAGTAAGCTACAATGTATGTCCTTCAATAACAAAAACAAACTCATGTACCTGACCTTTATGCATTCATTAGTTAATAAAACTCAATGTGTTCCGCTCTCAGTTCTTTAACACCACCAAAAGGCTACTGAAATCCAATATCACATCTCAAGTACAGAGAACCAGTACCAAGTTGGGTGACAAGGCACCTAATATCTTCTTTCAAAATGGCGGGATGCCTTACCCCTTTATATTAGGTTAACTGATAACCATAATACTTCCAAAAAGTCTATAAAGCATATCTCTGACACTCATTAATGGGCCTAACCTGTTTATTCTCATTTCTGCTATACCTTACCTCAAACACTCCTGTATTTCAAACAGCATGAGCACAGTGTGCATGTTTATAATTCCAGTTAGTTATATAAGTTGAGCACATTTCTAAAGCTAAATGTAAATTCTTATTGTGATCTTTTATTTCTTGTTAGGAGGGTATGTTGCTCTTGTTATTATTCTGTTTCTCACTAAGAAGCCACTACCACACCAACATGTATGTGTACCATGCTATGTAATGATGATTCCTGCACTAATTTAGTACTGTCAGATGTCAGTGTCAGTGTCAGGTAGCACACTCACCTTTGGTGATGGAAGGTTAGGAGGCAGTTTGTTCTAGTCCCACTCCAGGAGATTTTTACTTTTTTTTTTTTGTTGACTTGGTTAATCCCACTAGGCTAGCAGCCTGTTTTCAGGGGAGACCCGAGGTGGTATTTATACTAGTAGAGGAAATTGTGCCAGGGCATCTGAAAAGTTTCTGTATTCTTTTCAATATGCGCAGCAGGATCTTTTACATCCACCTGACCTACCAACTCAAGCAGATGGGACCTCAGTTTAATGCCTCATTCAAGGGACAACACACGCAGGAGTGCAACCACCCCTCCATGCTACAATGCAGTGTCAGCAACCCCATGAAACCTGGTGTGGGAATAGAAGACACAGCCTTCTGCACCAAAGGCTAGTGTGCTACCTGTTGCACTACTGGCACACTGAGTTCCTTTTTCCATTACTAACACTGCAGTTATGGAAGTCTTGCCTGAAATTTTCTTGGTTAGTAAACCCTGTGGATTTGTGAGCAATAGTGGATATGTACATCCCAGATATGGACTCATATTATATTTTGGGCTTAATCAGGGAGGGTAGAGGGGGACAATTACTTCCTTGGACCTAGAGGATATACCTTTACTGATTAGTTCAGTCAGGCAGGAAGATTTCCTAATGATTATTGATAAGATGTGGTGGTGAAAAAAGATAATTTTCAAATATTGTTCCTATATCTCTAATTATGGTATCAACTATGAAGGGGGAATCATTTATGTGGTAGATGCATGAGGATTTTTTCCCAAAGGCTAAAACACTGCTTATTTTGCACTGAGGAATCTGTGTGCATTTGGCCCTCTTGCAGGATATGGGTATCAGATGGAGAGTTGATGACAGCATTGGGTTTGCAGCCATCTGCAAACTTAGTCAGCCAGTGACCCTTGAGGCCAGCCTGGTCATCAGCAATGTATATGCCAAAGAAGGGTGGACATAGTATGGAACCCTGTGGGATACCACTGGTGACCAAGCTGTGTGGATTTTAACTGTGCTACAACCTTCTAACAGGCTACATAGGGGTTAACATTCAAACAGCTGAGTTTCTTAATAATACTCGAGTGTGGGATGATGACAAGGGCCATAGCTAGAGCCACATAGGTAGTGTGTACTGCTTGGCTGTTATTAAGACCTCAGTTACCTTCTCAAGGAAGTATGGCAGATTCATTAAGGAAGAACTACCTTTCACAAAACCTGACTGGGTTGGGTTGTGGGATTGTAGAATGCCAATCCCATTATTTATGAGTTCCGTAATACTATATTCCATTACTTTATAGATAACACTGGCAAGACTAAAAAGTCTGTAGTTATCAGAGGTCAGTGATAGGCCTACCCTTGAACAGGGCCACCAATATAGGCATTCTCCACGCCTTACTATGCTCTAGGAACAGTGCTATGATTTTTGACTTCAGATTTTGCCTTACTCTTCCTACAGTGGTTGTGGAAAGTGTATACACCCCTGTTAAAATGCCAGGTTTTTGAGATATAAAAAAATGAGACCACAATAAATAATTTCAAAACATTTCCCACCTTTAATGTGACCTACAACCTGTACAATTCAATTGAAAAATTTACAGATCTGTTAGGGGAAAAATATAAATGCCCACTCTACCTTGCAAAAGCATTCCAAATCTGTCAGATTGTGAGGGCATCTCTTGTGCACAGCCCTCTTCAGGTCACCCCACATATTTTCTATTGGATTTAGGTTTAGGTTCTGGCTGGGCCATTCCAAAACTTTAATTTTCTTCTGGTGAAGCCATTCTTTTGTTGATTTGTATGTATGCTTGGGGTCATTGTCAAGTTGAAGGGTGAAACTCCTCTTTATCTTTAGCTTTCTAGCAGACACCTGAAGGGTTTGGGTCAAAAGTGACTGGTATTTGGAACTGTTTATAATTCCCTCCACCTTGACTAAAGCCCCAGTTCCAGCTGAAGAAAACCCCAAAAACGTGATACTGCCACCACCATGCGTCACCATGGGGATGGTATTCTTTTGGTGATGCAAAGTTTTGTTTTTGCTCCAAACGTACCTTTTGGAATTGTGGCCAAAAAGTTCAACCTTGGTCTCATCAGACCATAACACATTTTTCCACATGCTTTTGGGAGACTTGATGTATTGTTTTGCAAATTTTAGCTGGGCCTGGATGTTTTTCTATGTAAGAAAAGGCTTCCATCTTGCAACCCTACCCCATAGCCCAGACATATGGAAAATATGAGAGATTGTTGTCACATGTAGTACACAACCAGTACTTGCCAGAAATACCTGCAGCTCTTCAGTGCTGTTGTAGGTCTCTTGGCAGCCTCCCTGACCAGTTTTCGTCTTGTCTTTTTATCAATTTTGGGGGCGTCGTCCACTTCTTTGCAACATCACTATTGTCCCATATTTCCTCCACTTTTTGATGACTGTCTTCATTGTGTTCCATAGTACATCCAATGCTGTGGAAATATTTTTGCACCCTTCTCCTGACTGATACCTTTCAACAAAGAGAGACCTTTGATGCTTTGTAAGCTCTCTGAGAACCATGGATTTTACTGTAGCAGGCAACTGAGTAAATGTCAGGAAAATCCTACTAGGACAGCTGAACTTTATTTGGGGTTAATCAGAGTCTCTTTAATTTATGGCAGGTGTGTACCCAAGAAGACTGAATGCTGTAATTAAATCAAAAAGTGCTTCAACAAAGTATTAGTTTAAGGGTGTGCACACTTATGCAACCAGCTCATTGTAGGTTTTTTATTTTTTTATATTTTTTCCCTTAACAGATTTGTTTAATTTTCAATTTTATTGTACTGGTTATAGGTCACATTAAAGGTGGAAAAAGTTTTGAAATTATTTATTGTGGTCTCATTTTTTTATATCACAAAAACCTGGTGTTTTAACAGGGGTGTGTGCACTTGTTATATCCACTGTAGATTTATTAATTTTCTTCTAATTTTCCAAATAAGGAGAGATCTTTTCAAGGGTATGTCCATTATTATGCTTATCACTTACTATATAGAGTTAACTATCAAAATACCATTTATTCCAAAGATGACAAAGTGCTTCTCTTTGTAAATCTCTGCTATGATTTTTAAGGGCCAGTGCTGTGACAAGCAATTACACAGTAGAAAGTCTAAGAGTGAATAGCTTTAAATCAGTCAACACCCATAGTACTCCCATGGAGCTAGTTTTTTTTTTTATTTTATTTATTTATTTTTTTTTTGGAGAAGACATTTAGAACTTGATCAGTGACATACTTCTCAATGTATTTTCTCACTTATTTTGAAAAAAAAAAGCCAAAAATAATGGGTGACAATGGCCTAACATCCTAGACAACTTTTAAATGTTACGCTAAATTCAATAAAAAAAAGTTAATAGAATAACAGATATAGATCGACATGCAATTTTTTTTAACAAAAACAGTATGAAACTCTTATCTCTGGCATCTTTGACTAACTGTAATTTTAGTGATTTGCGAGAAAACTAAAATTTTTGAAGGTCAGGGCAAAAATATAAGGCAATATCAGGGACAGTTGAGAGGTATGTTCAGAGTTCATATTAGGCTACTACATGCATTATATTGTACATACTTTACGTACTATATTTCAAATATTTTATGTTACTTATTTCTGTTTTGCTACTTTTTCAAATATTTTCCATATCGTTATGACTTGGTATTTTTTAAAAAGCAAATCTACAAAAGAACCCATAACCATATGAATCAAGAAATATGTTTTGCAATTCCAATACATCAATGGATCACATCTGACATTATCTTGGGGGCATCATTAAATTATAAACAACTGTCAAATCTTTTTAATTGGTATGAATGACACACTTTTGTTGAAGTAAACTATGAGTCTAAGACATGCCATTTTATTCTCAGTCAAATTTTACACATATTTAATGGCCTTGGTAGTTCCAGTGACCTAGATTCTCTTAATAAGTCTACCAGATCATTGAAAGTAGGGGCGTGTCTCACTTTTTCATTTCTTAGTTATGCACTTTGCAGCAACAATAGTAAATGTAATACTGCATCTTCCACTCTGTGGGACTCAGGAGAGTCAAGGATACCCAGGACATATAAATGGGCATTGACCTGATAGATGTACCCTGTGTGTCCTGTGTCCTATGCTGAAGCTCACTCCAAAGGTCTGACAGTTCAGAGCTTGCCAAGAATATGTGGAATCATTCTCCCAGTTTTAGCCCCTAACATGTAGGGGAGAGGGACACTGGGAAAAAGTCTGGACAAACTGGAATTGGTATAAAAAAATTTATATAAACACTGCCACTCAAAAAAAAACTGTTCTCTCTGGGCTGCATTGCAAACCTAGGGATTGACAAGATTCTCTCCCATGAGACTAAGGAAATGGAAATTTCATGGCTGCTTTTAAATTAGATCCTAAACTTGTCAGTGACTCCCACTTTTTCAAATATTTTATGTTGTTATTCACTGCTGTGCTGTGTGAATTATATTGTGTTGTGATTATGTTTCTTGAGTTTATACTCCTGGGTCTAATAAAGTTGGAAAATAATCAATATTCTACCCTATTTAAGAATACCAATAAACTAGCAAATAAACAAATAAATAAACAAGTAACCTCCTGAGAAAAAAAATGATGTACTAGGCTATCTCAGGATAAAAATGAAGGGTTAAAAAAATGGAAACAAATTTTCAAAAAGTCAACAAGTCAAGAAAGAACATATTATGATTTTTGTCAGATGCAAGACTGTGTAATAAAGGCTACAATATGTGTGTTCGAACAAAAATGAAGTCACTAACATGACTGTGAGTTATTTAATAGCGCTCCAAAAATTAAGTAACCAGAACACACTTCTACTTTCCAGAGTAACAGTACTGAGCAACTTAATTTTAGATATTCATTCATTTATTCCCAGATTCATACTGTTGAGCACCTACATTTCCTTGAGCTCCTATACCTCCGGAAATCAACTGGCTCCACAAACACACTTGAAATAAACATGTAAATTCATAGATTCGTAAATATTCCAAGGCCAGTGAGTCTCATAACCATTCTTGCCTTTCCAGTACCTTCCCTCTCTCAGGACGTGCCTCCTTTCTCAAGACGGGCAAAGAGCTTCCAGCCTCACATGGTAGCTCAGGAACTATAGGCCTGTGATCTTTTTGGTTAGGAACCTTTCAGGTCTTCTAAATGCTTGAGATGTTTAGTAAGATACATCCCCAAAGGGGGCATTGCACTTGATAATTGGCCTGATTAATGCTGAGTATAAGGGTGCAATTACGTCTTTAGACCTATCAAAGCGTAAATTAAAAACAACTCCCAATTTGCAGTCATCTGCAAACTCTGCTAAATAGAGGTCTTGGCACTCTACTTGGAATTGTTAACCGGGAAAGTCCAACTTGGAACAAAGCTAATTTTAAGCAGAGGCCCGGGGAGAAATGCTCCAGATGCATGTCTTTGTAATGTGGGAGGAAACCACACCCGGAGGAAACCCACACAAACGCAGGGAGGACATGCAAACTCCACACAGAAGGCACCCCAGCTGAGACTTGAACCGGAGAACCTCATGCTGTGAGGTGACAATGCTGCTGCTGCATCACTGCACCATAATCAAAAGAAAAAATAAAATAAGACATGCTGGAAAAATGTTTTTTATTCAATGTTTCCTGCATCGCTAGAATAATATTCAATTACATA
>NC_056735.1:1453907569-1453972569 GCF_019279795.1 Protopterus annectens
CAAAATGGAGTAGAGTGCTAGCTACAGTCTTGATTAACCCTGTACCATATATGGGGTACTTCAGGCTAAACATTTTGTGGATGGGCTACCAGTTAGTGCAGAGGATTAAGGCACTGAACTGTTAGTGAGCCTCTTACCTAATGCAAAGGCAGAGGGTTCCATTCCTTCCACCTCCACTTGCCTGTGGTGTGGCTCTAAATAAGTCACTTAACCAGACCACGCTCCCAGGCTGAGTCTGAAAAAGGTCCACATGGGTCAGCACTCTGTTCTAGTTAACAAATACCAATGAGATAAATGTCTGAAGTTCTGAATTGTTTGTTGGACTTTAAACTGTATGATGACATCTGTTTCCTTTAAGAATAAAATAAATAATCTGAACATATCACTTTTACTTACCACATTAATTCATTGGGTCAGAGAAGTTCAATATTAGTCTGTGAAATAAAATAATTAACAGCATACAGTTTACATTTTGTTTGTACTGTCAGCCTAAAACTTAGTTAAATTCCTTCCTGGTAAAAGGTGTACTATTTTTGTCAAATGCTATGTAAACTGAAGAGACTGTTAAAATGTCTTGCCAAGTGAATAACATGCAACATTAAGACTGAGCAAGTGATTCAGTGAAGATATCAAAGCCTAAAAAACAAATTAAGTGCTGGAAAACCATGCATGTAGGCACTAAGGAAGAAGTATCTCCGAAAAGCAATGACATCTGAAATGGATACAAGAAAGGGAGCACAGCTGTTCAGGGTGGTAGGCTTCTAAAGATAGTTCTTTTTATGATCTGTCCTCTATGCTGCAACGTATGCATGATGAGAAGAAGAAAAAAATCCATGTGTGAGAACAAAAAGATGCCTGTTAGTATGTGAAAGGAAGCATTTTCTGCAGCAGTAAGGTCAGATTGACTACTATTACTGGAGCAGTATCCTGAGCCCAGTGCCTGAGGCAAATGCAAGAACTCTCTTATCTTGTGTCTGAGCCAAGGCATCTAACAGGACTAACAGCAACATGTCAATGAACAATTACTGAATTTTTTTGATTCTGAAAGGCAAGACAGACATTGCAGAAAATAACTTATCTAGTTACCCATTATAAGACACATATGAATCTCTTGTTTAACAGAAAGCCTAAATGGCACAAGGTAAGTCTCTCGAATACCCTTCAAAGCAGCACATGCTGATACCACTTAAAAATCAATCAGCAACCTGAACCAAAGAAACAAGAAAATAAACTTATTGTCACAGTCCTTCATTCTTATGTCATAGTCCTTCACTCTTATGTCATAGTCCTTCATTCTTATGTCATAGTCCTTCATTCTTATGTCATAGTCCTTCACTCTTATGTCATAGTCCTTCATTCTTATGTCATAGTCCTTCACTCTTATGTCATAGTCCTTCATTCTTATGTCATAGTCCTTCATTCTTATGTCATAGTCCTTCACTCTTATGTCATAGTCCTTCATTCTTATGTCATAGTCCTTCACTCTTATGTCATAGTCCTTCATTCTTATGTCATAGTCCTTCATTCTTATGTCATAGTCCTTCACTCTTATGTCATAGTCCTTCATTCTTATGTCATAGTCCTTCACTCTTATGTCATAGTCCTTCATTCTTATGTCATAGTCCTTCACTCTTGGTAACAAGCAGATCTGCTAGATTGAACATTTTTATTTCTTTATTGTTTTTTTTAACCTATCAGTAAAAACAAAATGAATACTCCGGCAAAGCTAGAACTTCCACTGAGTGACCTCCCAAACCTCTTGTATCAGAGGCACATGGGATATATGCAAATGATCCTTATTAACATCAGATGTTTCAGCTAATTGGTGATTCTGAACGCCCTGGAAAATCCAACTGGGCACAGAGCCCATTTTCACTGGAGGCCCAGGAAGAAAGGCTCCAATGTACAAACAATAGTCTTTATAATATTTTTTAAAAGAGGCAGAACTGCATTTCAAATTAGATGAAGTATACATTCACCCACATTGTTGCTATTTTTACCACAAAGCAATATGTCTTAAAAGAGGTATAGTGTTGAGAAATAGAAGACAGGGGTAGCTGAGGCTGAGTAAAACAAAGTGGGTAGCGTGGCAGAGTGAGTTACAGTAGATGTAAGAGAGGAAATGGAGGGAGTTGAGCAGAAATGAGGTTTAAGAGGTGTGATCTGCTAATCTGGTGCGGCACAATTGCAGAGTCAGGAGTTGGGTAAGTGAGATTTTAGCTGTAGTTTGAATTACTTTAGCGAGCAATCCTGTCCGTCTATTAGGGAGATGGTGTTCCAGGTTTCTGACACTTGATGGGCTGAGGAGCAAATGCTCTGGATTATGCGGAAAGCTCCACATTTAATGACGAATGAAGCCATTGTTCCACTGTTCCGCATTGAACAGCTTTAGCTCCGCAACACGGGTTTTGATTGGTTTGTATACCGCAATTGCTGCCAATTGGCATCGCAGTATACAAACCAATGCGAGAGTTCCTCTTGTAGGTGAAATCTCTGGATATCCTTGAATGACACATTCAAATCCTGCCTCTCTTTATTTACTAACAGAATTCTTGGGGAGGGTAGGGCTTATTTTCCTAAAAAAAAGTCTCAGTAAATCGATCCGAATCATGTACCAAGAGTGCGTCGTGTACGTACCTACGCAATATCTTAACAGGAAGGAGGGTTTATTTCGGTTTGGTGCTTCTCTCTCCCAACGTGGTTAGGACTGGGAATATTGCAGAATTTTAATGATAACTAGTGCAGTTGTTGAACATGTCCTTTTGGGGCTTAGAGATGCAGCAGTTGATCAGAATACTGTATTGTCGTGGGATACAAAATTGGAGGTGTTCTGATAGGAACATAGATGTTTTCAAGTTGTAGTGGAATGCTTATAAAGCTTTCTCCTTAAAATCACACTGCAGTGTCCAACCAAATGTTGTACCTTTAGTTTAAGCAAATATGGTTCTAGTGATGATGCAGCATTTTGTTTAACAAAGAAAATAAAACTGCCAGGAACTTGCCCCTAAGTTAAATGCAAAGCATTATGTAAGGGGAGAACAAGGAAACTAATAAAGATGGATGAGTGACTGACAACCACTGTAAATAGGGCTACCACCTGTTCTTCATAGGTTCATAGGTATGTACTAGGCTAATGGCCCTGGGGCCTTTACAAGCCTAGCCCATAGGATTACACTGGCATCATGCCACCTGACCTTAGTTCCCAGCGCCTCTGTCGAGTAAAGCCACTGGAGTGATCCCTCGGGTGAATTTTCTATTTCCCATCCACTCATCAAGATCTCTCTTGAAGAGGGCCAGTGAGGTGCCCTGCTTGACATGTATGGGAAGTCTATTCCATAGCATGGGCAGTCTCTGGGTTATGAACCTGTCCCTCCAGCATGTTCTCTTGATTGTGGTAATGAGGTTGAGGTCTCTGGAGCGTGTGGTGCCGAGGGATTGGGATTTCTTTAGATGTAGCATTTCTAACAGAGCTGGGTCAGACATAGCTTTGTAAGTCAAGCAGAGATTGCCTCTAAATAGGCGATATGAGACAGAGAATAGTTGAGTTTTTTTACTCTGTCCATATAGGATAAATGTTTAAGGCCTAGGATCCTCTTTGTGAGGTATGTTTGCGGCCTCTACAGTTGTTGCAGGTGTTTAGTGAGGTACATGCCAAATGGGGCATTGTACTCAATGATTTGCCTAATGAGGGAAGAGTAGAGGGAGACAATGACCTCTTTCTTCCTGGATGCAAAACCCTTAGTAATGAGCTGTGCCACATAGAAGGACTCTCTGACCACAGTGGCAATGTGGTGGTCAAAAGAGAGGTTGCTGTCAGCCTGTGTTCCCAGATCTCTTATAATGCCTTCTGTGTTCAGTGGACTACCATCGATGTAGTAATTAAATGGGAACCGAGTTTTTCCCAAAGGGGATGACGACACATTTTTTGGCAATGAGCTTAAAATCATGGTTCTGACACCAATCGTTGGTCTCAGTGAAGCCTTTCTGTAGGATGTCAACATCACTCAGGGAGTTAATAATAGCTCCCAACTTGCAATTGTCTGTGAACTTTCACAGACAGAATCCCTTCATGTTGGCCTGGACTTCAGAGAAGTAGATGCCAAACAGGAGAGGACCCAGGACCGAACCCTGTGGACTCCACTTGTGACTGGCCAGCAGTCTGACTTGGAGTCACCTACTTTCACACTGTGGGTTCTACCTGTGAGCCGGTTTGCAACCCACTGAGTGCTACAGGGGTTGATGCCTGGCTTAGTGAGTTTTTCTATGATTCCTGAGTGAGGAATGGTATCAAAGGCCTTGGCCTGATCAAGGTAGGCTGTATGAATCACCTTGCCTTCATCCACAGCTCTGGTGGCTAACTCAAAGAAGTTGAGCAAGTTGAGCAGGCATGATCTTCCCTTCACAAAGCAAAACTGTGTAGGATCCAGAGTTGGGAGATTCCATATATCCTTGTTTATTAGGTCCATGATGATCTGTTTGCATATCAGACTCGTCAGGCTAATGGGGCAATAGTTCCCAGAGTCTATATTCACTCCTCCTTTGTGGAGAGGGATGACTGTAGCAGTGCGCCATTTGGTAGGGACAGAGCCTGAGGTAAGGCTGTAATTGAACAGGGCACACAGGTGAGGTGCCAGTTCACTCTATAGTTCATGTAGAACACAGCCAGGGATATTGTTAGGTCCCACAGAAACTGTATTCTTGGCCTTGGACAGTGCTGTATAACCTGTGCAGCAGTAATACTGGGTGCCTGGCAATCTACTGGTATTGTGACTGGTCCCTGGGGGGGTAAAGTTGGCACTGAATCTGTCGGCCAGTATATTGGCAATATCTGCTGGCTCAGTAAAGGAGGTACCATTGTGCAGTAGCTCAAAGCAAATCTGGGTATGGCCGTGGAGATTCTTTACATAACTATAGAAGGCCTTGTGGTTGTCTTTACTATCTGCTGCAATTCTATTTTCATAGGTAGCTTTAGAGGATTTGATGAGGGATCTCAACTTTTTGTTGAGGCCGATAAGGGAGTTTTTCCAGTCTTGGGACTTCACCTTATTCTGCATCAGTTTCCTCTTTCTGTTGTTGAGTTTGTTTATGGCAGGGGACCAACAGATTGGCTTCCTTTTTTTGGAGGAGAGCGTCTTGGTCCTGTTGGGTATGGCGAGATCCATGTGTTTGTGTATGTGCTTGTACAGTGCATTGGTGTATGATCCAGTGGTCATGCAACTGATCTCCATTTGCATAGGTGACATGAAGTTAGCCACCTCTGTTTTTAGGAACCCAAAGTTAGCTTTGGAGAAGTTTTTCATGGTGGTTACCTTTGCGGGGTGGGAGGGATGTGGATTTCCAAGGTGATTAGTTTGTGGTCAGATCTAACCAGGGAGGAGTTGACTATTGGTGTAGAGCAATGGTCACCCATGTTAGTAATGACCAGATCAAGGAAGTTGCTACCTCTAGTGGGGGTAAGAATGAGCTGGTCCAGGGCATTGGAATTGAATTCCAGGAAATATTGGGCAAGTGTATTGGTACATGAGTAGTTTTCCCAGTTAATGGAGGGGTAGTTGAAGTTACCCAGTATGAGAGCGTTAGGTTGGACCCTAATATTCCCCAGGGTGCTTAGGAATGTGGAATGTGAGTCTTGGGACATGGTTGGGGACCTATAGCAGGCTACGACCTGAATTGCTGTCTTACCCAATGTTAGCCGCACCTGAAGTGTCTCATATGCATTATGTTGGGCTACTAGTCTGGAGGTGTGCACATCCTTTATGAAGATGGAAACACCACCGCCTTTGGTGCTTCGGTCCAAGTTCTGGGGCTGAAAGGTGTGGAATGAGTTATAGCCTGGTAGTGCAGGGGTGCTTTCTGCTGCCTTGAACCAGGTCTCTGTTATGGCACAAATGTTGATGTTCTCCATTTTAAGGAGTGCTTTGAGCATGTGTGTTTTGAGATTTAGACTTCTTTCATTGAGCAGCATGACCCTCAGATGGCATTTGTTTGTAACTGTTATGGTGGTAATTTGGTCTTTGGAACATCACCTAAAAAAGGCACTATAGGGGTGGTAAGAGCCATTCTTCATTTTGTAGGATGAGTCAGGTTCTAGTTACTTGTAACCCTAAGTCTAAAAACTAAACCTAAACCTACTGTGCTTTTAGTACCCTGTGGACGGGGCTGCACAGGTTTGGGCATAACAAAGTGGTTGGCCATACCTCTCAACCTCTTTGTGCAAGAAATCTGGACAAAACCCAACCTAATACGGAGAAAAAAGCACAAAAATAGATGCATTTTAAATATTGCTCTTATAAACTTAGAAAATTTGCTAGAATAACAGGATCTGTGTTAGCATACATTTTCTGAAGGATATGTGTTTCCTTATGCAGTGACAGCTGTGTTTGGGAAATGCCTGCCCTAGGTACAAAAATAAATAAATAAATTAAAAAGGCATCAGTTAAATGGTGTTGTGGCTCTCGCTGTTTCAGCAATTAGCATATTTTGAATTAAAAAAAATGATCTAGCTCTCAAATGTATGGATTTTTGCAGAATGGCTGGATTGTTGGCTCATTTTTGTTCTGCTCCTTATAAAAATAGTGGTTTTATTGAATTTTACAGATGTTCTACCATGCCCCATTTCAATGGCATGTTTCGCACAGTGCGAAAATAGGGTGTTCCACATTTTGACCATTTGTCACACATTGTCAGAGTCTTTTTTCCACATTGGTCTCACTTGAGAGGTTGAGACCTATGTTGATGGGAGTAGAGGGAAGAGGCAGAATTATTAGGTTTTGTTATATGTAGGAGGTCTTTTGTCAGAAGAGCACAAGCTTCTGGGTGGGTTCTATGGTTGTACAACATTGTGTAGAGATGGACAGTCATTTAGTTTATAAGACTGTTGACAATAAGGATTTGGGATTATGTGAGCTGGTGGGGCAGTTCAAGCCACTAGAGGTGTCTGAAGGCCAAACAATGATGTGATCTATGGGGGAGGCTGGCTGCAAACTTTGCAGCCTTGTTGTAGCACTGCTCGAGTTTGTTTAGTTGAGCTAATTGAATGTTTGTCAGTAAGGATGCTGATTAGAGCAGGTAATAGGAGGGTAGTGGAGATATAACTTCTTCCAGTGTTAAATAGGGAGAGTTTTGCCCTCTAGGGACTGTTTAGTTTCTGGTGTTTTTTTTTCACTGTATATTGAATGCGGAAGTCAGACTTTAGGCCATCATCTGTGTTAAGCTCCTTTGGTTTGTGTGACACATTCTATTCTGGTATTGTTGGAAGAGGTATTAGAGAAGTATGCTTTCTATGATGGTCAGGTGAGAAAGATACAGGCAATATCCCACAGTGTATGTACTAGATCTTACAGGCTATATACTGGAACTACACACACACACACACACACACACACACACACACACACACACACACACACACACACACACACACACACACACACACACACACACACACACACACACACACACACACACACACACACACACACACACACACACACACACACACACACACACACACACACACAGTCACTCACACACACACACGTGCACACATGCACATACACACACACACACACACGCACACACTCATACGCGCGCATGCGCGCACGCACCCATGCACACGCACACACATGCACGCGCACACACGCATACGTGCGCACACGCACGCGCGCACACACGCGCACACACATGAGCGCACACACGCACACATGCACGCACACACACGCACACACACACACACACACACACACACACACACACACACACACTTACAGTTATAATACCTGAGGAAAAGGAACTTGTTTTAGGAAAGCTACACACTGTGAATGGTAATAAGAATGAACTATTCCTCAGGAATTTGAGGAATTTTGTGCAGCAAAGAGCTATTATTCCATTAAAAATATATACACAGTCTGGGATACGAAAGTGACAAATGTCTTAGCTCATCTCTTGTACAAGAAAAAGTTTTTCAAGTAGCTCAAGAATACACATAATTAGATTTTACACCAGGCATTATTATTTGAATAATCATCAGGGGGATGGAACCTGGAAAAATTATAAAGAGCAGTAGTGTGTCTTTATACTTTGTTCTTTGTTCTTGTCCTCACTTCACCAGGGAGACCAAAGAGTACTATAAGAAGACATTCCTAAATCCTAGTGGTAAAAGTGGCTTTTTAATAAATTATAGCTGTTCCAAAGTTGCTATATGAAAGTTGTCAATCAAAAAATGTACACTGTGCAACTCCAATATGGAAATAGAAGCCCATTCTGGAAAGTTTGCTAACAGTTTGTAGGATCTCTTAAGGTGAAGGGCTGACTGGCCAGCAATTCATTAGAATGTCAGCTATATAAACATTTCTGTCATTTAAAATGAAATGGATCCTGACAGCACTCATCACAATATGGAAAGAGAGAGACAGAGGGAGAGGCATACCCCAGGTTACTTGGGAATAAGTGTTCAAGTGCCAATGTACAAGAACAAAGGGGTTAGTCAAATTACAGGACAGTAGAGACATATCAATCTCCTGTAGCTGTGGTGGTACAGCGGTAGCGTTGTTGCCTCACAGCAAGAGGTTCTCCTGTTCGATTCTCGGCTGGAGTGCCTTCTGTGTGTAGTCTGTATGTCCTCTCCGCTGTCGAGTGGCCTCCGAAAGACATGCGTGAATGGGCGTGCCTTCGCTGAGGTTTGGGCATCGGGCTGGCAACTCGGCACCATAAAAATCTACTGCCAATCATTAGCAGACCAGAGTTCTGCTGTGGCGACCCCTAACTGGGAAAAGCCAAAAAGACAAACAAACAAACAAACAGAGACATATCAATCTCCTGCCATGTTATATGAAAATGTTAGACAGGGTGACAGATAAATGAATACAGAACAGCAGAAAGTAAGATGGGAGATGAACTGTTCAGATTCAGGTTGGGAAACAACCTTATTCCCCTATGTTTGCAGCGAGACGATTAATGGGGGACAAGCCAGAAAATGAGGAAAAGAGTCTGTGAATTCCTAGACATGGAGAAAGCATATGACAAGGTCCCAAGAATGTTCATTTGGGCAGCCCTGAGATAGTTCAAAGTCCCAGAAATATTGCTAGAATGAATCAATCCACACTATATTACTAGAATTAATACAGAATTAATCAATCCACATTAGTCACACATTATAAGCTAGTGTGTCTTCTATGGGACTGGTTTAAACTCAGAACAGTATCAGTAGACAGTTGCTTCCTAATACGATTCACCTTACTACTCAAAATACTTAGAGAACTTCAGCAGTAACAATTTATTTTTTCTCCCTGATGATGCATTTTAATAGGAATGGCATTTCTTACAGGCTGATGTTATTAATTTCTGTGTGGACTATTAAATCTTAGCATACTGAAGATATACACAAATCAGACGAACCATAATGGATCATTATAGTTGTTCAAGACAATCAAAGCCAGCTGTTGCGTTAACAGCTCTCAGAAATTAACAAAAGACATTGCATAATGTGTGGTATCACTTACCCAAGTCTTGATTGTGAGCTTTTTCCTGCCCTTCAAAATACAAGAGGCTGTAGCCATCCCAGAGTTTGTTCATGCCTACTGGGCACATTGGCACCTCTTCGGTTTGGCTGTGCTTCACCAGCAAATACCCAACGTTAACACTACGACCTGGCATTCCAGGCAACCCACGAGGACCTGGATGGCCTGGGTAACCTTTGATAATATGATGAATAAAAAATACCTGTGAATCTAAACTGTATCATGTTTCTGATATACCAACAATGTAAATATGCAAATCTATAAACATTTTATTTGCACCAATACGTATGTTTATATATAATAATGTTAATATTGAAATACCTTATGATTTTTTTCATGCATAAATGCATATATTGTATATATAATATAAATATCAAATTGCCTTATGAATCTTTTCATGCATAAATGCAGTGCACTCTAGATTTTGTTAATAAACAGAGCTTTTGTCATTGGGTTGCTGCTGACAAATGCAGCTATCTGACTTAGCTCAGTCAGCCTATCATTGCTTATCAAAGAAAAATAAAAAATATGTCCTAAAGTAAAGCAACAAAAATAAAAATAAAAGCTTCTTTAAAAGTATTCATTCATGCATTTATATAAACTTTTATTTAAACTCATATATAAACTTTTATAGAGCAATTAATTTGCTGTTACACTGAAAATCTATCCACATTCATCATTTTATAGGGTGTTACTAATTACCTTGAAAGCCTACAGGACCTCTTTGACCCATTGGGCCTTGACTTCCACGAATGCCTGGGAATGACACTCTCCCAGGAATGCCTGGCATTCCTGGTTGTCCCTCTGGACCTCGCAAACCTGTAAAATATTGATTACATCATTCAGAAATGTCTGGGAAAAATGTTAACAGTCAAATAACATTAATATTTTAATTGCACTCTGTAATACCTATATCACCAGGAGGGCCTTGGGGTCCATGCTCGCCTTGACGTCCAGAAGGCCCTTGAATTCCAATGTGTCCCATAGTTCCTTTTTCTGCTTTTATATGTAGAGGGAGGGAATAATTCCCAGGGGAACCTGGTGATCCTTTGACACCTGAAATAGTAAAGAAAAATGTGAATACAGAGTAAGCACCCAAATTCTTATGCATAAAAAGATTGTACCTTTCATAAGTTTAAACCACATTTACATTTACAGCCTCATGAGTCTACACCTTAGAATTCATACTGTTCCATAACATGCACATTTCAAATCTGAATCCTATTCTTTTTTTTACTGTTTTCTTCTCCTTCACATTAACAGTCTGATGAAATACAGGAGATACTTAATATAGCCCTAGTCAGTGTGTTTTATTTGATACTTATTTTTTATTTATTAACCAGATATGCAAGCGGAGTCACTCTTTGCAAATCTCAGACTGGCAGCAAATGCAATATATAAGAAACGTTGCCCATTATGATTGGAATCATAAGACTAATTTGTTTACATACAATTGGATATACTCACTTATTGTACATATACAACCCAAAGAGTATTAAGTATAAAATACAAGAAGAAGAAATGATTTAAAAGGCCGCGGTGGTGCAGCGGTTAGCGTTGTTGCCTCACAGCAAGAGGTTCTCCCGTTTAATTCTCAGCTGGAGCGCCTTCTGTGTGGAGTCTGCATGTCCGTACGGTCGAGTGACATTAAAGACATGCAGGTAGGTGCGTGGGTGTGCCTTCTTTGAAGGTTGGGCATCAGACTGGCAACTCGGCACCATAAAAAAAAAATCCCCTGCCAATCATTAGAGGACCTGAGTTTCACTGTGGCGACCCCTAACTGGGAAAAGCTGAAAGACATTACTTACTTTACTTTACAAGAAAAAGAAATGATTTGCAATTTAATGGTCACACTTAAGGGAAGATCAGAGTTAAGGATGCAATATTATTTCTAATGAAAATTTATTTTCCATCCATATTGCCACGATAACTCTCAACCTCTAAGTGCAAGAAATACGGACAAAGCTAAAAATAATGGGGGGTGGGTGGTAAATGCCCAAATTCAGGGACTAATTCTAAATATTGTTCTTATAAACTTAGAAAGCTGCTAGAATAATAGATTTTACATTAACGTGCATTTTCTGCAGGATATGAAGTCTGAAAGTCAAATGCATGTCATTATTTAGTGACATCAATACGCAATGACTTGCCAACACCACAGTTCTTTAAGGAACATACCATAAATATGAATAAAAATTAGGACATTCTCCAAAAATCTGGACAACTGAGTGGTGTGATAGCCACTACAAAATTAAGTCCTCCCTAGTAACACTTACAGTGCATTTTGCCATATGTAGACATTCTTCTTTAATGCCAGTCATTTTTCCATGTAATGTTAGATTTGTCTAATCCTATAACTTTGGAAGTTCTATACTTCATCTACATTTTTGCTAATTTGTTTATGAGCTATGGCCAATAATATAAGTTTTTACCTCTTTATTGCCTTACACATTTCTACTAACAGTATCTGTTTTGGACATTTACTGAATGTGCACTTTCTCTTTCAAATGTCACTAAAATGTATTCCAATAATGCTGTAGATTATGGCACTCGGAAAATATTCCAATGTTTTTTATTAATTCTTTCACATTTTCTCCTGCATCTTTCTTCCACTTCTGAGTAATGTAAGTTACATTTATATATATATTTTAGGTATAATTTGTTTTTGTTACATGTTATAGGTTGCTTAACAAACTTTAACTAACTTTTTCTCCCATATATTGCCTTTAGTAAGTCCTCACCTGGAGATTCACTTATAGTTCTGGACAACCTTACAGTAACAGGAAGCCTGACTGGCTGAACACAAGCGGTGGGCAATCAAACTAACAAAGAGGATGGGAGCAGAAGAATGGCACCAGAGAGAAAGAAAGGTTGAACTGAATTTGATAAATATATATACACAACAAAAGGAAAGCAGAAAAAACATTGATATGATTTGGGCACGCCAACTGATCAGAGACAACAAAGAGGGTGCTGAAGAGAAAGGATAGAAAGCTGAGAAGGGTAATGCTAAAGTCAACAAAAGAATCTTCATGGAAGAAGTGCTGAGAACTTCAAATGGTACATGAAAGGGGATGTGATAAGAGAGGGCCTGATGGATTCAAGGCCTGCGATAGATGCAGTGTGAGGCAAAGGAAAAATAGGGAAGAGTCAAGCTTAGATGAATAACCAGACAGACTAAACAGATTAATGGCCTTTGCTCTTAGTGCTATTCATAGGCTCTTATCTTTTTTCCATCTTATTCTCATTCTATTTGCTTTTTCTCATCGATACTTTATTAGTGTTAATATATGATCCCCATCTTTCTCAGTTCTCCTCCCCTCCATATAACTACACAATCAGCTATAGATTTTCCCCAATATTATTTCATTACAGTTTCACTTTGATGGTTGTAGTACATATACTACTGCTCCAAATCTCTTAAGAGTGCTTTAAAAGCTTATATTTTAAGGCTGGGTCTAGTAGGTCTCTCCATACTTGAGGAAATAACTCCAGCAAGATATGTTTCAACAGATAAAATACCTCTTTTGAAAACTTTCCACTGGCTTCATTTCGACTGAGGTAGTAAACAAAAACTTTAACGAGGAAATGTACTATCTGTCCACAGAACATTTTACAGTAACAACAAACAACAAACTAAGTTTGCTCATTTCATGTCATTGTATAGTTCTGATTACAAAAGAGAAAGTGTATCTTAAGCTGGGAAGACAGTATTGTTCTGTTTCAGACAAATGATTCAGCAGCAACGCCAGCCCATATCTTTAATGGTTCATTATTTTTTCCACAGTTGTACCGATTGAGAAATGACCCTGCCCCGTGCTATGTAAAGATATCTGAGAGGTTATTACTAAGAATGATTGGGGATAGAATAGTCCAGGTAATATTTACTTCAACTGTTGCTTCTGAAAAGTTTATATGAAACAATCGTTAATATGCTAGTTATTGCTGTAGGAGTTTTGTTACCTGTTCTGTTTATTTCTTGTAGCAAACACCTTTGGTCTTAGTATCTGCGTTCTACAACACTGTAGTAGAATACTATAGTTTACCTTATGGCTGGACATAGTTCCTTGTATTATTATTGCTGTTTAAAATGTAACCATGGTATATATGTATTATATTTCGTATATGCTGCATTGAAATAGAAGGTTGTATGTCCATAACGAAAGTGCCATCTACGAATTAATTTCTGCTGATTTTCTCTGATGTGTGCATTTTTCTATCTCCCTGAGTTGCCTCAGTATTACATACCAATTGCTCTAAATACAGAACAATAACACTAGTGATAAATTATGCCTTGAGAAGTGCCTGTGGTTTCTCTGCATGTTTCTGTCAACTTTCTGTTAATCCTGATTCTTCCCTTTAGCACCATTGTATAATACTATTTTCTGTTCCAAAAACTGGGAGGGAAAATCATTTATTTCATTACTGACAATAACAATAGCAATTCCCATTTGTTTCTATGTTATGCATAAACAGGTTTACTGGGCATCTAAATGGGAGAATACTTCTGTAATCTGAGCTAACGTAATGTGACCCAAGAGCATTCTAGTCCTCTATGTATACTATTTACACATCCTAGATGATTTTTCTGAATCACATTAACAAATACTTTGCCCAACCTACTTGCTAAATTTTATTGGGAAAGGTCATTTTTTTCTCACAACAGTTGACCATTAGCTGCTCCCATGGCTCCCCTCCTTGTTCACCAGGTCTACTAAACCCAACTAGCCTTCACTGGGCTACTCCATCCCATGCTTGGAGTAGACTCAGCAGATCAAGACATCATAGGCCAGCATCACACAGTTGCTGAGGAATATGTTTTGCACCTAGCTTCCTGCCTACTGTTTACATCCATCCTTTTATGTCTTGTTCCTGAAAAGGATGGGCAGTGGGCTTGTTGGCATACAATCCTGTCTCCATGGCAACTCACCCACATCCATGTCCATTAAAGAGAGTGTCTTCCGCACATCCTGTAACTCTGTACATCCTGCCCTCCCAGATGGTCACTCCCATCCTCCCTGACTTTATCCTTAAAACCCTGAGCCACTACCCACACTCGAGTTACCGGGACCATAGTCAAGACTGTACCAGCACTTGCTAAAACTGATGCATATATTGTATAGTCTACATTTAGCTTCAGTAGTGTGAGTATGCTGCATTAAGTTATCAATTATATTTTCCAACTGACAGTACAAAAGACAAACTGCCAGGGCTAATTCTTTGGATATGAAGAAGAAGAAGAACACTGCTTTCCAGCATAATTATCTTGATGCCATTTTATATTGTACCCCTGAGAATGTGCCAGTCTTTACAAATGCTACTTACAAGCTTGTACATTTTATTTTCAGTATTCTTACTGGTTATTATTGGTGCCACTATGTACAAAATGTTAAGTAGTCTGCCTTGAATACCAATTTTTTCTGCACATTACAAGTTCTAATAGCAATGCTCTACCCTGTATCACCTTCCCTCATCCTCTGACATGTACTAACAACAATTTAAGAAGCATGCATGCACTTCCATATAGATAACTTGCTGTAAATGTCCATTCGTTGCTACTTATGTACTCTCAGTGGAAGTTTTCAGAGAAGTAGAATAACCTCAACCCATGTCTCTGGGAGAGTAGAAGACACTTAGCCAGCATCTGCTGAAATTCTCCTTTGATCTCATTGCCTTTCCTTGTGACCCCCTTACAGATAAACAAAACTGAGTTATTGGCATGACAGACAGGAGCTTTCCCCTTTGTACCTCTGGACCAGCACAGGCTCCACAAGCATAGAACTGTGAAGAGGAAAAGCCTGACATAATAAATCTCAGGGGGCGAAACTGCACCCCCCCCCCCAGTTTAGAGCTGTAACTATCTCAACTAGCACCCTGTCCCATTTGCCAATCTGATGCCCCTCTACTCTAAAAAAAAGTCTGCTCATTCAGTGCAGCGGTGCAGCAGTTAGCATTGTTGCCTCACAGCAAGAGGTTCTTCAGTTCAATACTTGGCTGGAGTGCCTTCTCTGCAGAGTCTGCATGTCCTCCTTTTGTTCATATGGGTTTCCACTGAGTGCTCCAGTTTCATCTTACATTCAAAAGACATGCATCTGGAGTGTTTCTCCCTGGGCCTCTGCTGAAAATGGGCTCTGTCCTAGTCAGGCTTTCCCAGTAAACAAATGATAAAGAAAAAAAGAAATTCTCTGATCTAGTGCTTCTTACTTAAGGAGCAAGTCAGGTCTGTTCTTCTTCATCTCTGCTTCTCGACTTTAAGTTGAGGAGCAAAAAAACAAACAAAAAATCCTACTACAGGACTAAAAAATCTTCTTTGTACTATTAAAATCTGTAGCAAACTCCAGATGTGTGGCTTGTTACAATTTATAACAGACACAATTCTGACTGTAAAAGCAATATCATCATTCATTTCTGTCCCGGCAATCAGAAATACCTGTATAGCAATCAATATTGGTACTACACTGCTAATCACTTGACATCTCCCTAGTGCAATCCCTAACATCTTATGCCCAGGGTGGCTGCCTCCTTCACCACCTCCTAGATACACTTCTGACCCAGTTAATTGATCTACTGAGTGTCCTCTTCTCTTCATTCAGACAACTATGAGAATGTTGTGAAAATATACATTCCCAAAATGTAACTAAAGTTCTGTAGTTCTGACTCTTACTGTTTACAAATATTATTTGGTATAAAGTGTGCTTTTTCTTCTGCCTTTTAATTGATGGTTCTCACTCATTAATTCATATGCCTAGAACTGTGTATGTTTTGTAATATTTTGAGAAGTACTACTTTTGCTTACAAAAATTGTCATAATATGTTTCTGATGCTTTGTGGCAGCATATACTTTCTGAAGTCACAAACACAATGGCTTTCAGAATGTACTCATGAATCACAGAATTATAAAATCGTAGAGTATGCATGAGAACTGTGCCAAGTACCCATCATGGTACCAGTACCCACACTTAGATTTTATATAATTTTTAAAGGAAGGACAGGGAGGTCATACCTGAGAATACACGTTCAAATCTCTACTTCTTTCTTAAAGGAAGATTATGTTTCACATTGCTTGATCTGGAGAAGTCTGTCTCTCCAACATGATTTGTTTATTTTCTGAAGCAGGTTTAAATCTCTGGTTCTAGTGTTCATGGGACTGTTTGATTTCTAGAAAGTTAAGTAGTCTTGGACTGTGGGATCCCTAATAGTCCAAAAGACATGGTACAGATCATGGCTTGATGTGTTTAGTAAGATACATAACAAAGGGGCATTGTATTTTATAATGGAACTGATCAGTGCAGAATATAGATAGATTCGGTACTTCTTTCGACCTAGAGGAAATGTCCTTTGTGATAAACTGTTCCAGACAGAAGGATTTCCTGATCATCCTGCAATATCTTGCTGTATGGTGGTCAAAGGAATGAGAATTATCAACCCATATTCCAAAGTCTCTCACAATATCTTTTTTGAATTGGAGTATGTCTATACTATGAGCTGGATAGAGAGTTTCTTTGCCAAATGCAACAATATTGCATCTTTCAACACTTAATTTTAGCCCATTGACAACACACCAGGTACAAACATGTACACTCACTTCGTAGCTTCTGCATATCAGAAAAGGATTCAAGTATAATGCCCAGTTTACAACTGTAGGTAAACTTTAATCAGAGTTCCTGGTTTTTGATTTGGAAATTCGAGATGTATACGGTGAATACCAAAGGTCCTAGCAGGGAACCCTCTGGTATCCCAGTGGTTGTTTCCATGCTGTCTGAAGCTGCATCTGACAAACTTAGATGGATATCCAATTAGCTATCCATCTAATTATACAGGAATTGATTTAGAGTGCATTTAGCTTTCTCAGTATGTGGTGAAGTATCAGATGCTTTGGCAAGGTTGAAGTAGGCTGTATTGACAGCATGACCACTATCCACTGCCTGCACTGCCCTCTCAAAAACTAAACAAATTCATTAGACAGGCTCTATCATTAGCAAAGAAAAACTGCTGGGCATGCAGTTTTATAAGATTATTTTATATCATAGTTTAT
The DNA here is from genome assembly GCF_019279795.1 of Protopterus annectens. Classification (NCBI taxonomy): domain Eukaryota; kingdom Metazoa; phylum Chordata; order Ceratodontiformes; family Protopteridae; genus Protopterus; species Protopterus annectens. The sequence goes on from NC_056735.1 coordinate 1,453,925,123, forward strand.
CAGGTCTGTTATGACCTGTTCTATGGCTTTGCAGATGACGCCCATAATGCTGATGGGTCTGTAATTCCTGGAGTGTGTGGTGGGACCACCATTGTAAAGAGGCATCACAACTGCTGCACAACAAATCATAGTGGCAAAGCCAGTGGTTAATCTCAGGCTGAATAGCTGTAGGAGTGGGTCCACCAGTGCATGTTTACAGCTGTTCAGCAGGTGGCCTGATATGTTAGCAGGTCACACACAGGATGTCTTTTTTGTCTTGGAAAGTACTTTTAACAAGTGTTCTTTTGTGATAATAGTGGTTTTAGGTCTTAAGTTATATGTGGGTTTGGTATAGATGTTTCCGAAGTGTATCTGAGTGATGATAGTCATGAATTTGCTTGCCAGTATACTTGCGATGTCCAGTGGATCAGAGTAGGAAGTGCCATTTTGAATGAACTGAGAGCAATATTGAGTACTATTTTATAACTTCCTGATTTAAGTAAAGAAGAATTTGTAATTATCAATGAGACTCTATGGCAGCTGACGTTCAAGGGCAGCCTTAGTTTTCCTGATGGTGTTTTTCAGTACCATGGATAACCTTTTAATCTTAACCTTCATTTGTGGGTCTTTAGTTCTGCTCTATATTCTAATCAGCTTTTTTACCTCTTTCTTTGTTATTTATTCATGTGGACCACCAAACTGGTTTGCTCTTTCCTTTTCTTTTGGTTTAGTTTTATGAAGGATTGACTGGTTTTGTATGTGAGTGTAAAATTTATTTGCATAACTACTAGCCATGCTATGGGGGTTAAAGTCATATTTAGCTTAGAGAGTCATCATAGAATTGTGTGAAGTTTGTAAACTTGAAGTCTTTGAATACTGTAATTTTTGTTTTAGTCATTTTAAGGATTTTGAAAGAGAAGGTTTCAAATTTGTCGTCAGATTTTACTGGGAAAGGTATATCTGTGGGTTAATACATATAGCTGCCAAATTTGTAAGCAACAGGTCACAAACATTTTGAACTCTATTGAGTTCACTGGCAATTTGATCCAGGGAATTGTTTATGAAATTAAGGATTTTTTGAGCATAGTTTACATGTGAAGTATTTTTCTCCCAGACATGTGAAGTATTGTTCTCCCATTAATGATGTGTAGTTAAAGTGTCTCAGGATGATGGAGTTGTTGTGTTTATGAAATTCATCAAATGTATTCATGAACTGGACATGTTTTTTTTTGTAGATCATCAAAGGGGTCCTGTAACATGCTGTAATCTGATAGTTTGTTTTCTTTAGGCTGAGTTGAATCTCAGTAAGTTTGGTTCATTAGTCTGTGGGAATATGTCTTGAGGTAATGAAGTCTATGACAAACATGGATAGTCCACCACAGTTTCTGTTGAGTGTAAAGGCATGATAGATGTAAAAAACCTAGGCACATGGGGGTTGTTTTCTGCACTCTTAAACTAGGTTGAAGTGATAATATATACACACGAATGTGCAAATAAATGTGCAGGATGTTTTCAAGGTCAGGCAAAGTATTAGACTCCAGCACTGAACATCACCACGCTGATATTGCCTTGTGCTTGTTTGTTATGTTTTTCAGGTTGGAAGATCCATTAGCTGAACTGTGCCTAAAAAAGGCACTATGGGAGCAGCAAAGGGATCAGTGAGTCTTCTGCTTAATGAATCCATAAATTCAGTAACTTAAAGCTGAAGCCTTCCATTACTGCCCTTGTTCTGTTCCTAAACATGGCGGCTCTTGATTTGCTTACCATTTATGATAATTAAACTTTGACCACCTGCTCTCCCTGCTTTTTTCACACCTATTAGCTGATTGCTCCAACGTCCACAGCATTATAAACTAACAACTGTTATTTGGACACACAATTTAAATCTGCTGCTGTCCAATAAAGCATTTGACTAAGATTACAGCAAGTTATTATACTAGTCTGTTATATAAGAAAGATATAAACTGGCAATCAGATAAAGACAAAGAGGTTAGGGGGGTCCAGTGCTTTAGATCTGGGCCAGCTTGTGAGAAATGGAAAATAGTATAGAATAGTATATATAGCAGGACTGAAGACTGGAGATGGAAACATGGGAGGTTAGGAGGCTGGGATGGGAAATGTGGTGTGAGAAAAGGGTGGAATAATTGAAAGAATTATGAAGATATGGGTCAAGGCGAGTCTGGGGGAGAAGGGTACAGTGGAGGAGAAAAGTGAAGTAGACAGGGGAGGCAGGTAGAAGACAGGTAGAGAAGGGTAGGCAGAAACTAGGATGAGTGAAAAAAATTTTAGGTCAACCAAGAATGACAGGCAAGAATTTCAACAAAGGAAGACAGATTGTCAAGAAAATGGTACCCACTAAGGGATCAGAGCAGAAGAGGGATTGACAGGAGAGGGAGAAGACAGATGTTGGAGAGAATGATCTCAGAAGAAGGACAGGACTGAAGAGAATATGAGGTGAGGAAAGCAGAAGTCGATAACCTTATGGATGACTTAAAGAAAGGGAAGAGGAGGTATATGAAAAGGATCAGATGCCACACAGGGAGGCAGGAAGCAAGGGAGGGAGGTAACAAAAAGGGGCAGTTAGGAAGACATGGTGTGCTGAAGCTGAAGTGTGTATGTTTACAGGTAGGAGAAATAGTAACAGTGGGTAAGGAATAAGGCATAATGATAAACAGAATGTGAGTTCAGAAAAGTATATTTTGTTGATTATAGACTCAGTCATCAAAGGGATTAAGGATCCTAGCAATGGGGAAAGAAGACACCAGATTACAGTGGAAGGAGTCTTGGAGTTTCTACTTAGCAAGATGTGGGAAAAAGTCACCAAGGTGGTTACTAAGGTGTAGTAGCAGATATAAGTTGTGGTGAAAAGTAACCACCAGTGACCTATCAGATGAGACAGTTGAGGTGGCAACAAACAAAGGCATGAAGTTGGCAAACAGAAGCTAGGATGGGGATTTGGATGTAACATTTCCTGCAATATTACCTGTACCAGGAAACTTACAATAAATTTAAAAATGTTACTGTTTTTCAAAAGGGAAATGCATGAAAATTTAACTAAGCTATACCAGATTGCTCAAAAGGTAAATTATTGCTCAAAAGGTAGAACTAAAAAAACAAAGAATTGTACTTGTCTTTTCAGTAAAGCAAAGTGTGTAAAAGAAAATGGATAAAATGGTATATAATTACATTTGTCACTGAGAAAATATACTAATGTTTAAAAGTAAAAGTAAACTTTGCAAATTTGCATTCTGTTGTAAAGTCTAATGCAGCTTGGAGAGGTTGAAGTAGGTCAAAGGTTATATATATATTTTTTGTTTGTTTTACCCTGTGTTGCTGAATGTAATCTTTCACCTTTGGGCATGTAACTGTGGAAACAAGAGAAGATCTTCCACTATGTGAATCAAAGTAGAAGTCACAGTATATCGGGATTGGGACATACACAAGCAGTGACCTACATTTAAGCCAGTTCAGTCAGTCAGTGTGTGGGAGCAATTACAACCTGCCTATTGCGGCATGCCCCTGCTATATTGTTCAACTGTTGTTCAACTGCCTGTGAGGACTCAGTGATTAAGTTATCATTATGAAAGCTAGATAGTAAGCCTAAGTTCATTTCTTAAGTTAAAGCAGCTGGGAATACTTATCAAATAGTTTTCTGAACATTATCTTTAGCTTAAAATTGTATTTTCAATACTTTGTGCAAGCTCTGTACTGTTTGTTACTTATTTGTAGGAAACATACTTTAACTTATTTATTTCATGTAAACAGTTGTATTATTCAAAAGTAAACACACATTATTACTGGTTTAGTCCAAGTATTTATACATTTTCACTAATGTACTTCCAACTGAGTGATGTCTGCCTTTTGAAGAATTACTACTTTGTGCTAATTGTTGCCATTTAAGTATTTAAAGTTTGGCTTATTTTTAAGGGTAAACTGTAAAGTGTGTTCTTGTTTTGTTGATTTTGGATAACTGGCATTACTGTGTGTTTGGGAGTGGGTTTTGGTGGTAGAGAGCTGCCATTTACACTCTCCATTCTGAAAAAATATTTTATGAGTATGCATGCAAAGTAACTGTGGTCAGATTTTAATTACTGATGGCAAGACTGTAAATGAAGGCACTAGGTTTAGTGTGAAGAAGTTGAAATCCTAAGAATCCAGTGATTATAACACTGAACTGTAGCTGCATAGTGTAAATGCAATAAATTCATTTGGATGTGCCAGGGCTGTCTATAATCCAGTATAGCAGTGCATATTCACTATTCAGCATTCACTCATTAAAGCAGACAGTGGTGGTCATACAGTCGTGTTAAAGATGCCCATAAAACATATAGCACTTGTTTTGCTGTAACTTACTAGTTAACTGATTTACTAATGGTACTAGTTTTGTAGTATTCAGTGATGCGATTAAGCACACTAAATGTAAGACAGCAGCAGTGCAGGAATTAAAACATATATATAGTCATGACTGTCAGAATATGTGCCAAAGACCAGCAAATTACATAAGGAGAGGATTAACAAATTAGTCTGGCTGTGCCAGTGAGGAAAGGAGCTTGAACTAGTACAGTGCTGAAAATGGCCTGGCAATGTGAGACAAGCTTTACCCAGAAGAGACAGCAGTGTTCAAGGATGGGTTGGAACAGTCCATTTTCATGAGCGCACTTTACACTAATATGGAAATTAACTGGTGGTGTGTGGGATTCAGGGGGCTTGCTCCCCTGCAAAAATATCTGTTTTATTTGTTTTTCGATCATTTGTGGATCAATCTGTTTTACATTTGATTTATGGCTTTCAATGAATTGTGGATTGATGACTCATGCTGTCAATCAAGAAGTTAGGTTTATATACATATATCTATATCTATGTGTATATATATATGTGTATATATATATATATATATATATATATATATAAAACACTTGGTCAGTTACTCATGTAATCGAGATCAACAAGACTAAAATCTGGTCAATAAAAGAAAAAAAAAAAGAAAATGTGAGGAATGACTTTGTGCATTCTTTACAGTCAGTGAGGCAGTCATCACCAGCCTAGCTCCCACATCCAAGCTCCCACCAGGTAAGAGTTTTCTCTCACCTGTTCCCAACAGGATTACCAGAAAATCCTCTGTGAGACCTTCTGTGATAGTGGTTCATCTCTTATGGTAGACCTGTCCATGGCAACATCCCATGCCTTGGTACTGGCATGCAGTATCGCATCTGTGAACCTGCAGTGCAGCTCTGCTGCTGTTCTTTTATAACCACTTATTGTACTGATGCCCTGCAGCACCCTATCACACTGATTCCAGAATGCCTTGTCAGTTTTACCTTGGTCCAGGGTGTGAATGTCAAAGTGCCGGTAAGGCACAGTGGTTAAAGTCTTCACTTCATAAGCACAAGGTGCAGGGTTTGAGTCTGACCTCAGGTTATTGGCTAGCCTTAAAATGTCGCTTTAGTGCTGTTGGCCTATTATTCACCTACAATCCTATTGCTGGGTGTTGGTTTAATGGTTAAGGTGTTTGACTCACAGCACAAGGTACAGTGTTTGATTCTCACCTTTGGGAGGGAAATTTGCTAGACTTAGAAGGAGGGAGAGAAATTGGTTAGGCTTAGAATGGCCCATTAAGGCAGCTAGCCTAGCAATTAGCTATGAACTATGTGTGCATATGGCCTGTAGTAAGACCTCAGTCTTCTGTGAAGTGTACTTTTCTCCTGTTGCCATTATCTTGTTCCCATGACAAGACATGTACACAGCTGGATAGTACTTTGCCTGACTTTGTGTTCTGTTTGCTGCCAGAATGGGCCAGGCAGGACAGTAATCTTTCATGCCCTTATATAGTTTTACCCCACAAAATGCAATGATCAGTATTTGTTCAAGTTGCTGCCATTTGTCATATGGTGCACCCTGCAGTGGTGAGGCCCATTAACAGTTGTTTACTGCCAGTATATTTATATGGCAGGACAAGCCATTACTCTGCATACATGTATTCCTGCACTGCTCACTGTAGCACGGTCTCATACAAAATGATGCTCTTTTTGACATGCTGATAAAGGCTTCTTAGCATGGTTATTGTGCTAATGAGGCAGTTTAGAGTTGTCATCTCTGAACATTAACAGCATCAGTCAGCTCCACCATGCTTATTCCGGCTTTCCCCCAGGTTAGCATGCCATGTGAATAGTTTGCTTATGCCTAAACCCTAAGAAATTCATAATAGTACCTGTTAGTGCTAGTGATTCCTTAAAGAATGCACCCTTGTTGCCGGAGGATATGCGTCATGTGGTGTCCATATCTTGTGGCTGTGCATAGATATGAATGATTGTTCTGACCTGCAGTGTAGATGTGGCCTCTTCAAGTGCAAATTTCTGTAGGTTTACCACTTGATGCAGCCAAAAGTCTCTTCTAAGTGCATAGGGATGTAGCTATTGAGTATAAAAAGCTACTGTCAGTTTTCCACTTCACTAAGTGGATTATAAAAACACAAGTTTGTTTGTTTGTCTTTTGGGCTTTTCCAGGTTAGGGGTCGCCACAGCGGAACTCCAGCCTGCTAATGATTGGCAGTCGATTTTTATGGTGCCGAGTTGTCAGCCTGATGCCCAACCTTCAGCGAAGGCACACCCATTCACACATGTCTTTTGGAGGCCATTCAACCCCAGGGGAGGACATGCAAACTCCACACAGAAGGCACTCCAGCCGAAAGAAAATCAAACAGGAGAACCTCTTGCTGTGAGACAACAACGCTACCGCTGTACCACCGCGGCTATTATAAAAAACACAAGTACTACCAACAGTCTTGATGTTCTCCAGTCTACGAAATTGGAAAAAAGAAACTCAAGTATCAATGGGGTGGAAGACTAACTTCCACCATCTGCAAAGACATCTATGACACCTGCTGCTGGGTTACTCAAGGGGATCCCACTTGAACACTTTCACAAGAGCAACACTGTTTCCTTCAAGGTGACCACAGAAACCTGATCACCTTCCATAGGAGGTCATTTGTACACCAGTAGAGACCTAGGCCTGGCAACTGCTGGTGACCCATAAACAGGTGTAGTGTCTGGTTCAGGCCCACTTGGCTGCTGCTGCTGCACAATATTCTGCACCATAGCTCACCTTCTAGGGAAAGAGGGAACAGAAACAAACAAACAAACAAACAAATAAAAAATGAAACCTATCTGTACATGTATATGACCACTTTATTCCAATTTTAAATGATAATTGTACTCCTTCTACATTTACTCACTACCTAGAGAGCATATCCATTCTCCTTTGGCAGGCCAATGCATCCTTGCAAGCAGAAAGCAAGTACTGCAGTAAGATCAAGAAAAATTTGAAGAAAATTAATTTAAAGATATTGAGCATAATAGGGAAACTTTTTATAAATACATCAGATGTGGAAGGAGTAAAGACACACAAATTGATAAACTGTGTGGAGATTCTAAAATTTATTCTCAGATGCATCAGATTATAGATATATTTACAAAATCTTATGCAAAGCAGTTTGACTTCACAAAAGGGGTGATAAGTTGTCCTAATGACATCCAGGTAACCCCAGACTGGAATCAAATTAGTTTATATTGAAAAAGAACTGCGCAAACTGGATCCAAACAAAGCACAGGGAGGAGACGGAATTAGTAACAATGACCTACGAACACTTCAGCAAGAACTTACACTATATCTATTATTCACTAAGTCATATAAATATGGGGAGATTCCTCAAGATTGGAGACATGCACTTATTAAACCTGTCTTTAAGGGAAAGGGGAGTAGGACAAACCCAGAATCATATAGACCCTTAAGTCTACTTTCATGTTGTGGAAAATTAACAGAGAAGGTAATATTGGATAAGTTATTGTCAAAACTTGATAGGGTGGGACCTGAAACCATATATCAGCATTCATATGTTAAAATAGATCTATTGCCACCTGTAACATGATGTTCTATAACAATATAATAACAGCTATGAATGAAAAATTGTGCTGTGATTTAATTTATACAGACTTAACTTGAGCATTTGACAGGGTCATACATAAAACACTGATCAATAAATTAGTACAACTAGGTATTGATGTACTCTTGATAAGATGTATAGCTGCCTGGCTTACAAATAGGACATGGCAAGTATCATACAGCAACTGGACAGGGGAAATACTTGGCTACAGTCAGGGTGTCCCACAGGGCTTGGTCCTAGGTCCTTACTTGTTTAGATTGTATCTTTCAGACCTAACTTTTTCATCTGAGGTGTTCTACAGTCTATACGCAGATGACCTGAAATTAGGTAAACTGATTACAAGTGTTACAGATAAGGCATGTGTGCAAAATAACTTGACTAAATTGACCATTTGTGCACAGGAGAATAATATGCTGATAAATACTTCAAAAACTAAGCATATGAGACTTGGGAGACATAAACTGAAAGGTGAATATTTAATACAGCACACAGTGATTGAAACTGTAGACTCATTTATATGGGTAGATTCAGCTATGGGTTTTTCTAATCATATCAGCCAATTGGTTAATGATAGTTATTGAGATATTGGTTGTATAAAAAGGTTTATAAAGTCTAGGAAATTAAAAAATAATGAAGTCATTGTTTGTTAGTTACATTAGACCCAAACTTGAGTATGGAATAACAATATGGAAACCCTATAAGAAGACAAGCGTGAGTAAACTGGAAAGAGTGCAGCTGAAATATACCAAGGGCATCCACGGATGTGAAAATCTAAGTTATTATGAAAGACTAAAATATCCAAACTTGTGCAGTATCTCTTACATATATCTAAGAGGAGATCTTATTCAAGTATATAGGGCATTTAGAGACAACTACCTCTGGGAATGTTTGGGGTTATCAAAAAGTACTAGAGAATCATCAGATAACCTGTGTAGAAGATTCTATAGGAATGAGAAGTGTACTGATTGGTTCCCTGATAAAGCAGCTGATGCATGGAACAGACTACCAAATTACATTAAAGCAAGTACTAGTTTAGATATTTTAAGAACAGCCTGGACACTTATGGGAACATGTGTTTTGGTATATTGGCAAGCTAGAAGGGTATTTGTGCCTGTGATTGAAATATTTGTATGTATGTATGTACTGCAAAAGACTAAATTCAGAAAACTGCAGTGCAAAATAACAGACACAATGCATACAATGCTGATCCTCTCTAACCTTTGTTTTCCACTGCTGCAGCAAGTCACTGTGCTAGCTCCACACATCATTTTTGCTATGCTTGTACTGCTAATTAGACCTAATACTGCCAGCCGCATCACTTACCACCACGGCAAGCTGGTGCAGACATGAATTTTATCTACTAAGCCATAATATGGACCCAGTACACACTCCCCGGGGTTATAAGACATCAGAAGCATCTAATTTAGAAAACATTTAAATATAATATTAAACACGACTAATGCTAAGAATAACTTGTATAAGGATAGCTTTTTTGTTTAGGAATATGCCACTGTAAAACCATTTGGATTTCATGCTGAGATTAATTGGAGATTTTTATATTTTGATTAGTGGTTGCTTAACAAATGTACTTCATATGTTTGCAATTCTGTTAATAAATTTAACTCAGTGAAAGTGTGCAAGTCCTAAATCTGAATAAAAAAGAAACCACAGCCATTTATGTATATATATATATATATATATGTGGGCATGTCCTCCTTATGTTTACATAGGTTTCCTACAAGTGGCTCTCCCACATTCCAAAGACATGCAGTAGGTGGATTGGGCACTCTAAATTGGCCATAGGTGTGAGTGTGCATGCAAATATGTGGTATGAAAGAACAGCCATGTCAGGGCCAGCCATCTGGCAGTGTGAACCTTGACTGTAGTTGATTGTCACTGTTGAAGTGACACCCTGACCCTATGTGAAAAAAAATGGGAAAAGGGGTTATGGATGAATGGAGAAGTTCCTCTTGTAAAAATGAGGGCACTTTTATAGCTTTATAAAATTGCGGTGCAGTGGTTAGCATTGTCGCCTCACAGCAGGAGGTTCTCCAGTTCAGTTATCGGCTAGGGTGCCTTCTGTGTGGAGTTTGCATGTCCTCCCAATGTTCTCATGGGTTTCCTCTGGGTGTTCTGGTTTCCTCTCAGATTCCAAAGACATGCAGCAGGTGGATTGGACTAAATTAGCCCTAAATGTGAGTGTAAGTGTATAGTATGTATGAACTACCACAGCAGGGTTAGCCACTTGGTGTAAACCTTAGCTCTAGATGATTGTCACTGATGAAGTGACACCCTGCCCCTATGTGGAAAAATGTGAAAAGGAGTTGAGAATGGATGGATGACCTTTTAAAAACCAAGGAGCTAAGACATGGACAATAGGAAAATAAGCAATTATTAGCCTGGCTCTTGGAAACAGTTACATTTATGCTTCTTCTTTAAGTGTACTGATATTTTTTTCTCAGAATAGTATAGAGTGTCTAATATCTTATGTTACTAGAGAGAGGATTCCATGATGCTGGACTAATTTTAGGGAATGACTTTTGACCAAGGTCTTTTCAGGATGAAGGGCATGCTAGTAATAGGATACTGTCTGCTGTGGTTCTAAGGGAGTTATTAGTAACTCCAGTATATGACTTAGCTGCAAGGGATAAAAAATATTTTAAGAGAGCTAAATGAGGAGTTGCTCTGACAGTTCTACTTAAAAAGTCTACCATTTGTAAGGTAACATGATGATGTTACCTGTCTTTGGAGAGCGTGTTTAAGTGACATTATTTTTTAGTGCGACATTATAGTACAGAAATGTAATAAGAGGAGTTGAAATAATTTATGGTCAGGGTGTATTTAAATGTGGGTATAAGCATGTAAATTCCTATAACTTCAAACTTTTTTAGTTGCAAGACTCAGTAGGTGTGAGACTTTGTAGGTAATGTTTAATTGTTTTACTATTTTATCAACTATGATCACTTTGGAGAGTAAATGCAAACTGCTGTTCTAGGGTTACTTCAAGGTATGTTTGGTGAGGTACTGCAGGAATCATGGATTGAAAAGGCTGCATTATTTAAGGGAATGGTTATTTGACATTTTTTTAGTTATTAATACTACAAAGAAGGAGTTTTGACTGATAACTACTAGGTCATAGCCAATAGATCAGTTACGCAGAAGATTGAACTAGTTTGCAGATTTTAATGCTGTTGTTTAATAGGTCTTTTATTGTATTGAAAGGGTACTAGCTAGTGTTTAAACTGTTTAAAGCCATCACTTACAGCTGATTTATCAGCAGTGACCATTTATTCTGAGTTAGCCAAAGGAAGAAATATTTGATTTGAGTTTTTGTTACAATTGTTCAGATCATCTGCATGCACAATAAAGTTTAGAGTAGGCAAGTCTTGTTTAATATCATTTAGAAGCAGAACTAGACCCTAAAACTGATCCTGGAGGGACTCCATGTGTGGTATTGTTCATTTCTGACAACAGGAAAATGTATTGCTGACACTGTAGTGCAGTATAGGGGGAAGCCGCTCTCCTGAGTGTGCCGTCTTTCAGATGAGACATTAAACCAAGGCCCCATCAACTTGAGATGGTGGTAGCTCAGGCAGATGTAAAAGAGCCCATGGCACCTATTGAAAAGAGTAGTGGAGGTTCCCTAATGCCCACTATAAATGTCCCCTAGTAGTATGAATACCATCTCGGGTCTCCCCTGAAAAGAGGCTATTATCCTAGTGAGATTAACGTGGTCAACAAAGAATAAATAAATAAATAAAATAAAAAATTTCCACGAAAAGATTCTTCAGAAATACTAGAAGGTCATAAAGTCATTAAATCTACTGACTGTAAGATTCATTCTTTGTTATTATCACTATTTATACCATTAATTGCACATATTGTGCGAATTTCCAATGTTTATTCTATTTCTTATATTAACTTGTGTACTCTGGATAAAGAAAGTTGCACACCTCTCTGTATTAATTACCACAGAAAAGTATTCCAAGATTTTTAGAAAGCTTTTTCTGTCTAAATTAATACTAAACAAGTCCTTTCAACTATTTTGTTTTATGTTATGGATACTTTAGTTTAGTTTGAATGCTCTAAATCACAGTTATCCATAATCCTGTTGATAGGATGCAATTTAAATAATTAGACCAAAAAACACAAACAACAACAGCAAAAATAGTTTTTCATGTTCTTATATTTTATGTATTTGAAAATGAATATGATTTACTGATAAAAAGAAAATGCAAAAATAAATAAATAAATAAATAAAATAATAAAAAAGGAAGAAAAGGGAAAAAACTCATTTACTATTAAATCACAACTTCTGACATAAAATGTTTTAAAATTTTAATCTCTGTATCTGTTGCCATTCTCCCAGTATGAATTTATGTTCATTTATTGAAATTAATCATCACAGTTTAAATACATGGAAACCAGCCTCGGCTCTGGAGGTTGCAGCCATTACAGTGTTGCATAGTATGATTCTTAGGCTGCTGAATGTCCCAAATGATACTTAACTTTGTAAGTTAAAGTTAATTGCTTTAGTATTAGAACAGTGAGGCAGCATACTCACCAGGAAGGCCTGGGTCACCTCTAGGCCCTTTTGGTCCTCTGTCCCCAGTTATCCCAGCCACTCCAGGGAATCCAATCAGACCAGGTTCACCCTTTTCACCTTCAAGAAAACAATAAAAAGCAATTTAAACTATCTGAAAATCAAAACAATGACACATATAAATCTAACTCAGAGCTAACTTATCTTCTTGGTTGTTTATGCACAAACTGAATGCAAAAGCCATTTGATAGTCCGATTCTTTTTACTTATTTATTTGTTTGCTTGTTTGTTAATCAGGCAGGTGGACTAGTCTACCGACATCTTTCAACAATAAATCAAGCCTAAGGGAAAGACAGGTATATGCAATGGTTGCAGTCAAAACAGAAAGTGGTTTTACTACACAAGTGTAGTGAAATAAAAAGTGGGCTAATAACAAAATATATAAAAAAATGTACCTGTTAATGCCAGAAAGGTTGATGAAACATCCAATATAACTGTAATACATACAATGAAAGTAAAGGTAATTAAAACCATGAATGAGTTCAGAAATGCTGCAACATAATACACCACTCAGGGAGAAATTATCATATTAGTTCTAACCTAATTTGGCTGCAAATTAATTAATTAATTAATTAATTAATTAATTAATTAATAGATTGATTATTGACCAGATTAGGAACTATGTGGGTTTGTAATTGGTTGTAATATGAGCTGTATGTACTGTACGTGCTGAATGAAGGGACGATGTTAAAGGGTATCCATGGATGGGGGAACTAAGAGGAAAACTAGACAGAGGGAACTACATCAGTGTTAGAATGGTTAGTATAGAGGGTGGGAAATTCGAGATGGGGTGTCAGAGATCAATGATTGCAGTGGTAAAACAGGTGTACAGTTAGGGGACTGATTTGCTGTGACCTACAGAATAATTGGTGGGGTTTCAGGGATTGTGGAGTGAATAAATTGATAGTGCTATTAGGAGGGGTTTGGAAAAGACATAGTTTATCTTTAAGGTCAGGGGGTTAGGGCACATTTTTAGTGTGTTCAGTAAAGAAGTTCTAGTCTGTTGTGGCAGATTTAATGAAGGGTGTTTCTATGATGTTAGTGACAAATAGGATCTTTATCAGAGAGTCCGTCTTTGGCTAGTGGGATCTGAAAAAGCAGTGGATAGAATTGGTGGTTAGTTTATTTGCCAGATCAGGGTAATGCTTCATGTAGAAACTTGAAGATAAGTGTGGCAAGTAGAAGCAGGGCCCTTTTTATTTATTGTTTTTTTCTGACCTATGAGGAATTTAAACTGGGGGAGTGCATCATTCTGCCATGTTTGTGAGGACCAGGTCAAAGATATTTGCATACCTGATGGGCATGCAGGCTAGATGTTCAAGGGTGTTTTGTGTTAACCAAGTCAAAAAATCAATGGGATTACCAGTTTGAGGTTAATATTGCCCATGAATATTTTGTTGGGTTGAATGGAGAGTGTCTCCAGTACTTTCAACCATGTAGTGCTGCTGACTTCCTCAGTCTTGAAGGGGGGCCTATACCTTGCAAGTATATAGTATGGGACCTTACTTGTGGTAAGCTGGATGTGGAGAAGCTCAAGTGTCTCATACTGTTTGACCAGCCTTGAGATGTGTTTGTCATTATCATCATCATCATCAGTCCCCCTTTCCCCATTTTTCTACATGGGGTCGGGGTATCATGTTAACTGTCACCAACTCTCTTGATTCAGTGCCACACTCCTGCCTTCTTCAACACTCATACCTGACTGTCGCAGATCTTCTTTCACACAATCCATCCACCTCTTTGCTGGATGTCCTCACTTCCTCTTACCTTCTTCCTGTCTATCCTAAATCTTCCTCACCAGATTGTCTGCTGCTTTTCTACACATGTGCCCAAACCATCGTAATCTGTTCTCTTTGATCTTTCCTGCAATTAGAGCTACTTTGGCTTCTGCTGTTATGTCCTCATTTCTTCGTCTGTCCCACAGTGTGCATCCTACCACCTTTCTCAGGCACTTCATTTCCATCACCTCTAGCTTCTTAAACTGTTTTGCCTTTACTGCCCAGGTTTCTATACCATACAGTAGTACTGGTCACACCTCTGTCTTATATACCTTACTTTTCAGCTTCTTTGGCATTCTTCTGTCATAGACTACACCTGATACTCTATGCCAGTTGGCTGCAGCCCCCCTGATTCTAGCTTTGACCTCTTCATTCAGACTACCCTTCTCCTCAACTACCCCTTCCAGATACTTGAAGCTGTATACCTGTTCCACTATCTTCCCTTCTATTTCTATTCTCAGCTTCTTCTGATTTCTCCAATTTCCTGTCATTACCACTGTCTTATCTGTGCTTAGCTTCATCCCATGTGCCTTCAGATTTGCATTCCATTCTCCTATCCTTTGCTGAAGCTCAGAGTCTGCCTGCACTGCCACATCATCTGCATACAGCAGCTTTGTTGATCCCTCGCCTCCAACCTGTTTGCTAATGTAGTCCATCACCAGTATGAACAGCAGTGGGCTCAGAGCTGAACCCCTCTGTGAGGCCGAACACTGTTTGTACTTGAATCATTGGGTCCTTCTCCATAGCCTGCACTAATTCTACCAGTGTTTCTGGGACTTCAAACCACCGCAGTGCTGCCCAGATCAGCTTTCTTGGGACCTTGTCATATACTTTCTCCAAGTCTAGGAATGCCCAGTTGGACTCTCTCATCTCTAGCTTCCTCTCAAGTATTTGTCTCAATGTAAACATCGGGTCAATTGTGCTGCATCCTGATCTGAATCCAAACTGCTCATCTCCCATCTTACATTCTACTACTCTGTGTATCCATTTATCAGTCACCCTCTCCAGAACTTTCATGCAATGTGATAGGAGTTTGATGCCTCTGTACTGCTCACAGTTGTGGATGCCCCCTTTGTTCTTGTACATTGGCATGAGTATGCTTATTCTCCAGTCATCTGGGATACGTCTTTCTCTCCACACTGCTATTAGTACCCTCAGGAGCCATTTCTCCCCTATCTCACCCAGCATCTTTATCATATCTGCTGTGACCTTATCTGAGCCAGCTGCTTTCCCTGACTTCATCTTCCTTAGTGCTGTTCTTACTTCTTCTAGGGTGGGCTCCTCTTCTTCTCTCATTATAGGCTGTTTCTGGGGCAGTAAAGCTTCTGTGGGGTTTTCTTCATTCAGAAGCTGCTGGAAATACTCCTTCCATTTGCCTTTGATGCCCTCTGGACTGTTGAGCAGGTTGTTGCTGGCATCCCTTATGAAGAGTGTCTGACTATCTTCTTTATCACAGGGAGAGCATGCAAACTCCAAACAGGCATTGGTCGGAGGTCAGGATCGAAACTTACACCTTGTGCATGGGAGGCAAAGAACTTAACCACTAAGCCATATGTGCTGGTGTTTGATGTAATCTGAAATTGAAAGCTGGTCTAAATGTGTGGAAGACATTATAGCCATGCACTGTTATGGTGCCCTCTGCAGCTTTAAACCTAGTCTCAGTAACTGCACAGATGACTATATTCTCCAAGGTGAGAAGAGCTTTAGGGAGTGGAGTTTCTAATTTAGACTCCTGGCATTGTGCAGTAACATCTTTAGATTTTTCTGAAGTGGTTTAGTTATGTCAGTAGGTATATCAAGTTGGCACTGCCTAATAAAGTCACTATGGGGGTGGAGAAGGACTTAGCCAATATTTGAAACATGGGGGGGGCAGGTGCAGACCATTCCTAGCACAGCCGCCTGGTCTGTGCCCCCCTTGGAGTGATACCAAAAACTAAGCCAATTATTGAAGTCAATTACGTTATGTTGGTACTGAGGCATGATCATCATTAAAGAAGGTAGAAGGCTTCTCATTGCTAGGCTCATACCAGCTTGGGATGCATAATCAGAGAGCTGTATTTATATCTCTCTTCATATTGTACAGAAAGGTTAGTCTCAGGTCATTTACACCCATGTGGATTATGAAGGAATCATACTGGTGCTTTTGGTGTAATGTCTTGAGTGCATCCATAGTCTGGTGGATCCTGGCTCTGACAGTCAGCTAACTGTGACTCTCTTGTTGCTCAGCCAGTTGAATGGGACATCTGTGTGTCTAATGTGTGTCTCACAAAAGAGTATCCTGTGGCTAAGATATTGTATTGTGTGGTGGTTTGCCCTACTGGCTTATAAGTTGAGCCAACTTGTGATGATGGTGGTTGTGTCTTTGTGCATGTTGTCGTAGCAAGGTACTCTAGAGGTTGATACAGATACATGTTCTGTGTGTCACATCTGAGACTTCTTTGAGGTTTGGAAGATTGCATTTAAGGGTCTCAGCATATGGGGGTCTATGTGTTTGGTCATTACTATGTGAAGTGTGTGTGTGTGTGTGTGTGTGTGTGTGTGTGTGTGCGCGTGTGTCACTAACAACCTGTTTGGTGTCATTTGTATTGGTAACTGAGAGCCTTGCCTCTTTTGACACTGTGTAACTTCATCTCTCAAACAATGTATCAGTTTGCTTTATAATTAGGTGGTTGTCAATAAACATGAGACAAATGGTACATTGCCTCAGGATGTCCGAAACTGCCAAGCTGGCTGCAGAGATAGTAGGAAAGTACAAATCCATGGTAACATTTTCTTAATCATGATTTTTTACTGGTAAATCGTGCATAAGGAATTGACAGCTGGTGACTAGGTTGTTACTTGTACTTACAGGGCTGTTCTCCTTAACACAAAAGCCAGTTGTTCTTTGAGCAGCTGGGTACTGGACAGACTTCTAAGTCGTCTATTACTGAGAATTTTTTTATTCAGTGCCCTTTTAGAATGTTGCTTGGATGCCAAGCAGATGAGAGCTCTAAGTGGTGCAAGCATGCTAACATTACAGTGGTACAGAAAACTATTGAAATAAACAAAATGGCTCTCTAGGCAATAATCAAATCACACTAGAGGCTGACCAAAGTGATTCCCAGCTTGGAGACAGATCAGGGTATCTGCCACTGCCACAAGAATGCAGTACTTCATGTATCAGTGGGACTGGGGCAGACACAAGAACAGGGAAAAACAGTAACAATGTAACAAACAGAAATATGCTGGAATGCAACTTTAAGCAGGCAAATGATAAGCAGAATATGACTATAGCAGCAAAACTGGAATGTAAACAGCTGTGGATACAAATAAATACAAATCTTTCAATAAAATTACATACTGACCAGTCTAAGGCATTGGACTGGGCAGAAATTTACCAGTAATGCTGTTTATGGAAAAATGTAGTTATAAATGACAAAATGAGGCTAAGACCTGACAGTAATTCGCAGTTCTTCCACAACTATGAAAAAAACTAAAGGACTAAGGCCCCAGACTGAATTCAGAATACAAATAGCTAGCTTTTTCAAGTAATTCTACTTAATGGAGATAGAAGTGCAGTACAATCTATAAACTATGCTCAGATCTTGCAGTAATTCACAATTCACCCAAAACTGAAAAAAAAACTATAACAGTAAGGTCCCAGAATATACTAATAATGTCAAAAGATAACTTTTTTGGCTAAAATGCAGAAAAATGCAAAAAAAAAGTCACCAAACAGGTCACTATAAGTGCAACTGAAACTGTTTAAATAGAAATGGAATACATTCTGCATTTAGTTATGAGGAATAGTTTGCTTAGTATAACAAGAATGTTACACTGTTATAGATTTGGAGGGCAGTGTCTAGGCTGCTAGACATAAAGGCTACTCCCATCAGTGATGATGATGATAGAGAGGAAGACTAGTTCTGTAGATGGTGGAAAAGGTTGACCAGTGACTGCCAATGTTTTTGTTTTGTTGATGTCTTGAAGGAACAGTAAGTAACAATGAGGATGTCATCACTTAATACAGCTAGACAATATTTCATCCTGGACTGGCTGGACTTTCAACAGTCTGGGTGAAAGCAGGCATGGCTAAGCAGTGACTATTTTAGTTGTCCCTTCCGGTTTAAGTTAACAAAAGTGTGATGGTTTTCTTGCTTGTCCAATTGAAAAGCGAAGAAAAGAGAGACAATGACTTAAGTTATGAGGAGGTGTGGTATATACTCACTTTGCACATAGAATTTGCTGGCTACACCTTGCAGGAGTGAGGTGAATATCCAGTTTGGAGTGAGACGGTTTGCCCAGCTGGACTTGTCTATTTGTGTAATTGTAAAGGCTTTTATACTAGGATGTGTGGATGTTAACACAGTTGCCAACCCTGGGGTAGTGGGTCTGTTATTTCAGAAAACCTGTTAGTTTCCATTAAGGAATATAAAGGTTAGTTAGGAAAGATTTAGCAAATGTTATTTTCCTGAAAATGGGAGAATGATGGACTTCCTTTGTCTAGCCAGGCTACAGTTTGGTCTAAATCAAGGCTTTTTTGTGATGGTACATGCCAGTATGACATACCTGCACCTGTGACAACTGGTTGTGGCATCGACTACATATTCAAGGGAGATCAATTTTCATTTAATTAAAAAAAAAATTTTTTTTTTTTTTTATTGTAAGGGCGTTCTTAAAGAAAAACACCATTTGCATCTGTTTGCAGAAATGCAACAGGTGTTTGCAACCTGTTTTCATCTTCTGCATCTGTGGGACAGATTGTTTACATCTTTATCTTCCGCACACATGGAATTTGAGTTCCAGAAGATGTTTGGACTGCGAACCATAAACGGATAAGTGGTAGGTAGGTGTGTGTGTATGTAAGAAGTAGGTAGGTAGGGGTGTGTGTGCGTGTGGAAGAAGTAGGTAGGTAGGGGTGTGTGTGTGTGTGTGTGTGTGTGTGTGTGTGTGTGTGTGTGTGTGTGTGTGTGTGTCTGTGTGTAAAAGAGGGAGGTAGGTTTGTGTGTGTGTGTCTGTGTGTGTCTGTGTGTGTGTGTGTGTGTGTGTGTGTGTGTGTGTGTGTGTGTGTGTGTGTGTGTGTGTGTGTGTGTGTGTGTGTATGTGTAAGAGGGAGGTAGTGTGTGTGTGTGTGTGTGTGTGTGTGTGTGTGTGTGTGTGTGTGTGTGTGTGTGTGTGTGAGAGAGTGTGCGTGCATGTGTGTGTGTGTGTGTGTGTGTGTGTGTGTGTGTGTGTGTTAGGGGGGGTCAATACCTCTTAATTGTCCAGATTTTACTTCATATTTTTGTTTTTTTTTCTTATAAAATTGTGTTTTTCTGGCAAAGCCCTGGCAACTCATTGAGGTCTGAAGTCAGAAAATAATGGCAGACATTTGAGCTTTAGATTTCATATTCTTCAGAAAATTCATACTAATACAAAACTTGTTGTTCTATCAACTTTCTAAGTTTGCAAGAACAATCTTTAAAATGTGTCTCTATTTTTGGGCCTTTGTCCCCCATTATTTGTGGCTTAGTCCAGATTTCTTGCTCTAAGAGGTTGAGAAGTATGGGAGGGGTGTTAGACAGAGGTAGGGGTGTATATCTGTGTGCTATAACACTCATTTGTCCAGATTTTCATAGAATGTCCAGACTTTTGCCTTATATTTTTGGTCTGTTCCTCATAAAAATTGCATTTTTTGACAAATCACTGGGATGATCTAGGGATTAAAGTTTCTATTTAATAATATGCATTTGAGTTTCAGACTTCATATTCTTCAGAAAATACATTTGAACACAAATACTATTATTCTAGCAAATGTCTATGTTTATAAGAGCAATATTTAAATGTGTCTCTATTTATTTTATGCTTTATCCAGATTTCTTGTACTAAAAGGTTGAGGTGTGAGTGAGAAATGCTCTAATTAGGGATAGCAGGTAGTTAGTAATTTGCTTAAACTCAAACCTTGTACTTTTAACTACAGGAAGCAAGGGCCTGAATCCTCTACCACAACTATCAAGCTGCATTTTTCAAGGAACTGAGTTTCAGGTGCATTTTTCAAGGAATTTAGTTTCAAGTGCATTTTCAAGGAATTGTGAGCTTCAAGGGAAGACAAGTTTGCTGCTTCTCATGCTAAGTCTGTTTACAATGTGCAGCTGTTTTGTTTAGCACATGGTATCACTATTGTGGTATAGAATTTTAAAGCAGTGTTAGTAGCACAATATGTAACCTATTTGTGTTCTGATGCAGAAGGCTGTGGGTTCTACTCTCACTGCATGTAAATGGATTGTAATACTGTGTTTATTTTAAGGGGGTGGGGGTGCTGCAGTCCTGAGTATGTCCTTCTTTGGAAGAGATGCCTAGTAACTATGAACCTTTTTTTCAGTTTGCTATCCATTCCCTACTGCAGTATTACCAGCTTATCATTTTTTTAATGTAACATAGGTAATTTATTCTTCAAGGGCAACAGGCACTGAATTTGGAGATGAAACACTGAACTATTAAGTTGTTTACTAGCAGCACAGTTTTCATTAGCTACAGATCTCTTAAATGTGGAATTATTCAGATGACATTTACTTTTGCAGATATTGTGCATATTGACTGATATTGGTGGATTGTAATGACAGAAGTTTGAGTGGCCTTTTATGATTGAAATGTTCAGAATTGGGCAGTTTTTTTCATTATTAGTTCATATGTTTTGTTTCATTGCTTACTGAAAAAATGTTCAAAATTATAAATTTAAAACATGCTCTAACAAGTGGTGCTGTATTATACACAGGCTATTAATTCATTATTATATGTTATAATTTATTACAATCAGGAAGGTGAATCAAAGAACTTTTGCATGGTCCTAAAAATGTGTGCAAGGGACCATAATTTGAAAACAGCCCAAAGGTAAACTTAATCCACCACTGGCCAGATGCATTTTCTTTGCATGTGAGTTTCAGTGCTGTTTCAGTGAATGAGAGTTTCAAAGGCAGAGAAGTTTTAATGTGAAGTCTGTTTTCATTGTGAGACTGTATTGCTTTGTTTAGCACATGTCTATTAGTGTTTGTGCTATAAAATTTGAAATAAAATTTTTAATTAAATCTAAATATTTGTAGTCATTGTAGTAGTAAAGCAGAAAACAGTATGCACACTGAGAGCTATGAACAGTGTTTATGGCAACTGGGGAGAAATAGCCAAATAATGGGACACTGGAATGGCTGCATTGTGGGGGGGGTGTCTGGGTTTGCACCCCCCCTGCAAAAGAATCTTGTGGGTACCCATGTACATATTATATATAGAAAACCCATGGACTACTTAACATATGTTTAACTGATTCCTCATATTTTGAAACTGCAATTTAATGACTGTAAATGAATACTGTTGCAATGATTCATCATTTCCTAGCAATACTCCATATAGCAAGTAGTCTTTTTCAAAGTAATGGGTGATTATTATCCACTATCATTCATAATAATTTGCTGTGAGAAGTAAGTGACTTCACGTGTTGTATTATTAAGAGAGAAGATTTTATTTATTTATTTTTTTTCATGAAAGAAGATTTGGGGGAAAAAAGTAATTTTTTTTTGGGGGGGGGGTTGACCCAAATGCAACATATGTATACTGCCAGCTTTTTGTTTACAAAAACACACTGGTCTAAATTGTTAATACTCTCACAGATAATGTGTGATCTTAAAGTTGTTGACGTAAGTTGTGATTGTGGCTATGTGCAGTGGAAAATCTGAGGAACTGCTAGGTGGATTTGTGCTGTTATGTTTATTGCATTTACTTTCTGAAGTCTCATGATGGTATGAAACAGCTGAGCCAGAAGTAGCTTTGTGTGTGGCAAAACAGTTGCTTTGAGACTGCTGACTGTGTTTATGATCAGTACAGTTTGGGGGAATTGGTTTAGCCGGCAGGTGAAGTTTTGGGATGCACAGGGGTGCCTGATTTTATAAGCCCTATATGTATTTTTGAATTTACTCATTGTAATAATACACGCACATAGCATGTATGCATGAGCAGACACACACACACACACACACACACACACACACACACACACACACACACACACACACACACACACACATATACATGCAAACGCACACACAAAACAAAGCAAAAAAACCGACAGACTTGAAATATACAAATGTTGGCATGCTGACATCACACATGTTGCAAAAGGGGCTCTGCTAATAACAGTGACCATACTATAATAGCAAGTGAATAAAATAACTTTTAGAAACTTTTACACACAAAAAGACTTTTGTCCAGACCTATGTAACATAAAAGCCAAGAGTATATAAATGTGAACATGTATCAATAAACAGTAATATATATAAAAAGGCACACAGTGCAGCATCTGTGTTTTACAATACTTTTATTTTGAGTTAATCACTATTGTAGAAACTGTGGACTGTCTTCACTTCAAGCAAGAAATATCATTAGACAACTATGAGCATGCCATCATGACATTTTTATGCATATGTTGTCTGAAATATAATTTTACTCAGTCAAGTTTCAAGAGGTCTTAGGTAAAGATATTATGGCAAGCCTATTTATATTGAGTGAAACTCTCTTTTTATGTCTATATTCAGTTAAGAAACACAGCAAACTAGCATGAGAAAGAACAGCACTTCTTCTGCAGTCATGATACTCTCATTCAGCAAGGCCTTTTTTGTAATTAGACCTGGGATCTCTAGCTTATTTTACAAATTCCTCTACTTATACATTTAGGGAAATTGATGCAGATGCCAATATTACCCCAACATATACTTTATGATGGAATGATAACATCAATACAAAATTTAGTAATGGAGAGGCGGATGTCCATAAGACCTCTGGATATATATATATATATATATATATATATATATATATATATATATATATATATATACTTAAGGAAGAAAAGACAGATATTAATAAAACCCTTATGTGTACAGATTTAGTGATATGACAGCAGATGTCAGTAATACCCCTATGTACACAATATAGTTATACAGAGGCAGATATTCGTAAGGTCCCTAGTTATATAAATCCTATGAAGGACTGGCAGATGTAAATAAGACTCATAAGTATATTAATTTGGTGAAGGAGAGACAAATGTCCATAAGACCCCTAGGTACATACAATTATGAAAGGAGTGGAAGAAATCTATATGCCCCCTAGGTAGGTAATTATATTTAGTGATAGAGATGCCATTAAGATGCCTAGGTACATACATTTAGTGAAGGAGCAGCAGCCATGTTAGAAACATGACCTTCAAGGAATGTTAATACCCTTTATTTAAAGACATTTAAGAAAGATGACAAAGGTAGAAGGAGGAGGGGATCTTTTGGTTTATAGGCAGCCACATCAGTTAACAAAAAACACATCAGATGACCACAAGTAAGTGCATTAACACTGAAAGATATAAACTTTAAAGACACTGGCCTCAAAAATGTAGATGAGTACAAATGCAGTAAAACAATATGTTTTGTGTGCCTAAATAGTATAATCAACTCAGAGACTGCTGTATTTGGGAGAAAGTGAAATGTCTCCCACTGTAATGACCACTGCTTACAACCTTGCATCACTTTGCTTTTGGAACATTTCAGCTCACATTACCTTCTTTTTGAACACTTCAATCATACTTAAAACATCCCCATTCTCTCAATCTTTATAAAATCTCCCTCATGTGAAAACTGATGTAATAGCTGAATTCACACAATACAGCACCTGTGCCATAAAATCATAGCTATAATGGTGAAACATCTTTATAGACCTGAACTATTCCTTTGTAAAATTGGTGGCCATGAATACTCAAAAAACAATAACCTGCACAATGGATGAAATCAAGGATGAAGATGAAAAAAGAAGGGAGAATTGATGGATAAATTGATTTTAACACTGGAGGAAGAAGACAGGACTGGAGGTAACTCATGTTTGGCTATAATATGCAAACAAAACAAAAGATGAATAAACTAAGCCTTGAAACTAAACCAATGGCTGGCCAAAGAAAAGAGCCAAAGATTACTTCTGAGATGGCTAACAATTAAGAAGTATGTTTACTGTCAGTCTCAGGAGGAAAACATGTAATCGCTGAAAGCAATTGGCAAAAAAGTCAAGCTGTTTTAAAAATCACTTCCTGCCAAGGGATTACTCTATCTGGATGTCATCAAAGAAAAAAAAATCCAGGAGAAATTATTAAGATAAACTCAAGAAAAAGGGAGAGAAGAAGGTTGTACTGGGCAAGGACTCAGTAGAAATTCAATGGAATGTGGAACAGTGTATGATGCAGATGGCATTCAAAGACTGAAGAGAAAATTTCAAAGAAATACTTGGAGGCCTTTAAATATGTGGGACCTTAGAGAAGTGCATAAAATCAAATGAGAGAATGAAAAGTAGAGGAAACACTGAATAATTGCTCTGATCTACTAGTCAAGCTGCAAAATCAGAAATGGGAATTAAGCAGAGAAAGGCAGACAATAAGGCATCTCCAGATGAACTGTTCCAGTAAGAGCTTTTTTATTTTGAAGATAGAATGATAGGGAAAATTTGAGGTTTGCCTTCCTCTTTGAGAAGTTGAAAGGAACAAACTGTATAAAATTTATGAACACCAGTCTTTGCAATTGGCTGTGGTCCCACTACGGGAAAAACTAATAGAGGGGGCGCATTGTGTTTGTGTCATAAAAAGTCTTTAAAGAAAGTAATCACAGTCAACAGCTGTAAATATACAAACATACAAACACAAGGAGATGTTGCTAATGAAAATGAGCCAGTTGGAAAGATGTTGAAAGTCAAAGACACCACAATATTTGTAGAATATGACTAATCAGTTATACCAAACAGAAACTGAACAAGTGTATATTACAGTCATGAGAGAAATGGTGGCTTGATGGAGTGGGGTTTAAACTGTTGCATTCTTACTTTTTAGAGTGTTTTTTTCCCAGGGACTCAGATACATTTAACCAGCAGAAACTCAATACGTAGGAAGATGTGGATCCATTGACAAAGTCATAAGAAACCAAGAATAACCTAAAAGAGAGAGAGAGAGAGAGAGAGAGAGAGAGAGAGAGAGAGGATGCAAATGCAGCTTCTTCCCTTTTCTTCCTCAAAAGAAGATGCTGACAAAACAAAGTGCTGAACAAGAACTGACCTAGAGATCGTCAAACAATTGTGATTGGTACATTTTGAAGGTGAAGTGTCTGAGGAGAACTGAAGCAGAAGTAAACCTGTAATTTAAGTTGGGGAACTGCAATGATTCAACCCTGCTTTGTGAACAACTGGAACGAAAGAAAATAGGCTACTTTGAATGATGTGGTGTGGATAGTTACAATTTGTCTTGGGAGGATGGAGGGAGATAATTGTATTTTTATTGCTTCAAATTAATATGGGCTACAAAAAGATTATGATGGCAGATGAAAATTTAAGTCCAGTTGTTTATTAACATAAGTAGAGATAAATTGACTGTTAAATACATTAAGCATGAATAAAAAAGCAATGTCTTTTGGCTTTTCCCAGTTAGGGGTCACGACAGTGAATCACTGGTCCGCAGATTGATTGGCAGTGAAGTTTTTACAGTGTTGAGTTGCCAGCCTGGTGCCCAATCTTCACAGAAGGCACATGCACACACACGCGCACCAACCTGCATGTCTTTAAAACTCACTTGACCGCAGGGAGGACATGCAAACTCCACACAGAAGATGCTCTAGCTGATAATCAAACCAATGAACCTCTTGCTGTGAGGTGACAATGCTAACTACTGCACCACCATGGCCTCTATTAAACATGAATAGTGAAATCATTAATATTCTCCACTTGGGATAAATATAACAATGTTTCTAGGAGGAAGGGGATGTGGATGTATGTTAGAGGGGTTCAGTTGTGAATGTTAAAGGTTGTAGTATAAAGCACTGAATAACTTATTACAATATTGCAACTTAAAGGTTACAAAATGCAAACAAATGTTATAAAACATATCCAGATGCAGTTGCTAGGTGGAAGATTACAACAGTAGTGCTGAAGCAGTACATAATGGAGGGCAGGGTATGGGCCATAAGCAGCAAACCTAAAATGAAGGATTGAATAAGCAGTTTGCAAGCTGTTGCTTTAGTATGGTAATAAACTTTTTTTTTAATTTTTAAATAGAAAGACATTTTGTATTTAGAAAACTCAGATGTAGGAATGGAAGCTATCCAATAAGGGCTATCTTGGGCTGTCTAGACTGCAGTTTTGGTGACATTATCGAGTGGAACACAGTAACAGGACTGAAATAAGCCCTTAAGAAGCAACGCACTAAATTGCAGTGATTGAGTAAATACTGACCATCTGAGCTGCTACAAATCTGTGATGTGCAAAGCAAAAACAAGAGCAGAGTTGAATAGTATAAAAGATGCTCAGGAAAATGAATATTAAAGGGCTAGGTGTTAAAAATTTTGTTAGGTAAATGGAAAATATGTAAGTTGTTTTCCCTGCTGGGAGGAGATACAGGCTGAATAGATTTAGTTAGTAATTTTCCTTTTACTATACGTAAAGGAGTCAAGCATATGCAAGTTAGCACAACAAACCTAAGATTCATAGGTTCACAGGTATATACTAAGCAAATAACCAACAAGGCCTTTATAAGCTGAGCCATGCAAACCCACCCAACTGCATCCCTTTGTATCAAGGGTGTTTATTAGGAGGGAATATAATAATTAGGAAGTTTCTAGAGGTTATGTAAGAGTTAGTTTGGGCTTTACTGCCTGCCTCTGTCTATCAGAGACATGGGAGCCACACCTGGGGTGAATTTCCAATTTCCCACCCATTGGTCAAGACTACACTTAAATAGTGTTAGGAATGGACTCTGATTCACATGGATGGGGAGCTTGTTCCACAGCATTGGGATCCTGTGAGACACATATCTCACTAACCATGTCTTATTTATGTTATAAGCAAAATTTTAATCCTTGGATCTAGTGAGTCTGATGATACTTGTTTTGCAGATATACAAAAGGTCCATCAGATCTGGATCTGCGGATACCTTGTCTGCCAGGCATAGATTGCCTCTTAGTAACTTACAGGAGACTGAGTACAGAGATAGGGCTTTAAGGTGCTCCTTATAGGACAATGTGTTCACACCCTGGATTCTCCTGGGAACCCTTGTGGGAGTTACAGCTAATGCATATGTCTGGTCAGGTATGTGACAAAGGGGGCATTATACTCAATGGTAAGTCTGATAAGTGCAGAATAAAGTGGGACTATGACTTCCTTGGACCTGGTTGCCATGTCCTCACTTATAAGTTGGGAGACACAGAATGATTTGTTTACTACCTTGGCCACATGCTGGTCAAAGGCCTGTCTACATATGTTTTCATATTCCAGACTACTGGGGCAACTATTAGGGATGTCTTATCAATGAAGCAATTAGTGTGGGTGACAGCTTTCCAAAAATGCAATATAATGCATTTCTTGGCACTGAGTTTTAATCCATGATTTTGACACAAGTTATTTGTCTGTTTTAGACTCTCTTGTAAGATGTTTGTGGCATAGGGGAATCTATGATTGCTCCCAATTTGCAGTTATTTGTGAATTTGATCAGTCAAAGGCCCTTGACTTTAGTCTTTACCTCCAAGAATAGATGCCAAACAGGAGTGGTCCCAGCATGAAGCCCTGAGGTACCCCATTGTTAACTATTCTCTTAGTGGAGGTGGTCTCACAAATTCTGATTTCCTGGGTCCTGTCTGTGAGCCAGTTGACAATCCAATGAGTTATGTTGGGATTTATGCCCAGTTTGGTGAGTTTTTCAACTATGCCTGGGTGCGGTATTGTATTGAATGCTTACCCAGGTCTAGGTAGGTTTAGTAGTCCTGACCTTCCCTTGACAAAGACAAATTGGGGTGGTTTCAGTGTCTAAAGGTTGACTATATCTTTGTTGATCATATACATGATAATTCCTTCCATGGCTTTGCATAATAGACTAGTCAGACTAATGGGTCTGTAGCTTCTCGGGTCAGTTGAGAGAATAAGAGTAAACAAAGCAATTGTTTGGATTACATGAGATAAGCAGGTACTTGTATCATGGAATAATGCCAGAATAAAATTAAAGACAGAGAGAGAGGGACAGAGAGAGAGAGGAGTGATAGATGAGTGGCTGCCCTTGTTGAATATTTGATGGAACTGAGATCTGATATGGCTATAAAAAGGGGTTGATTAGCAATGCATACAGAGTTACACAAGCTAATTATAAAAAAAATTAAAGCAATCAATAAAACTTCAGTAAGATCAGGGAGAAAAGCTGGGTGGATAAATTATAAAGAATGAATATGAGAAATAGACAGGGCTTTGAAATATGCCACTAAATTAAGATGGTTTAGGATATTTGATGGAAATGCTTACACCGATATTTTTATACCCTAAGCAGACTGCAAATAATCTTTCTTTAGGTTCAGAACAACGTGTTGGTGTTGTGCCATCAGTCAGAGGGATCTAGGGGCATGTTTTTTTGGGAATATAAAGAACTTATGGAGTTAAAGATCTTGATCCTTAAACTGTGAGATGTAAGCTGGGATGTCCTAATTTCAAGGATTTTGAGGGATGTGGCAGTGGTAGATGCTTTGTTGGAAATTGTATTCAAAAGAATAGGAGATACAATGCCAGACAATGAAAAAGAATATCACTGATTTAACCTACATAAGTGTAATTTATTCCATTTGTTTGTTTTGTGGTAGACATAGATGAATTTAACAACTGGGGCTCTTTTTCAGGCAGAACCTTTATACAAACACAAATAGAAGTACAATATTTACAGATGTAAACCAGATCACATAATAGAGACATAATTTCACATTACACTATTAACTTACATGAGCACAGAGCTAAGCAATCCCATAATGAATGTAAGAAGGCAAAGTAGAGAAAAAGCACTTTACTGACACCAGTCACATGTAATTGTGGTTTATTATCTCTTGAACACAGATGGAAAAAACAGCTTGGACAGGAAGTAAGGAAGAAGTGCTGAGTAACAGCAGTAGTTAACCAGAGTGGAGGAACTGGGTGGGGTATGTTATGAAAGGACTGTTCCAGTGGAGTGCTTGTATACTATGAAAATTGAAAGCACCATGGAAAGGAAGCCAATAACAGGCAAGAGAACAGACCAAAGGAAGTAAAAGGAGGGCATGCAGAAAGATGAGAGGAATAAAAAGAAAGTATATCAGGTAGTCAGAAAACACATAACATCATCTTTAGCCCCAGGAAGTGACAGTTGTGAAACTACAGAAATAAAAACTAGATATAACAAATGTTTCACAAAGATAAGAAGATTCAGGTAAGATTATTCTGAGAGGTACAGAAGTAATAAAGCAAAGTGTGTGTGTGTGTGTGTGTGTGTGTGTGTGTGTGTGTGTGTGTGTGTGTGTGTGTGTGTGTGTGTGTGTGTGTGTGGTGTGTGTGTGGGTACTGAGTGTATGTGTGTATGCATGCATGTGTATGCTTATATAATGCATGGCTATACTTCTGAAAAGACTATAATGAAGAATATGAGTTGAAAAGATTACAATTGTCTTTAATGGCTATTTAATAAAATATGTTTTCTTTGCTGTCAAATATGCATAGTCTGCTTTTAAATTTTAAGGCAGGAAGAAATCAGAAACAGAATGCCAGCCCATCACATGAGGCATATACACACACACACACACACACACACACACACACACACACACACACACACACACACACACACACACACACACACACCATACACATCTATGAACAACTTTGAACATGTGCAGGTCACAAACTGGCTATAACTGGTTATTTCAACAAACAGTGTTACTGCCATCTTAACAGCTTACGTTTCTCTCCCTATACTGTCATTAAGACATGTGAGAACACTGAATGCAGTATAAACTTTACAAATGAAAGAATAATTAAGAGCAAGAAGGCAACGCTTTCTAAGGTAGCTGAAATGTAATATTTTTATAATTTTCTCCAAAGATTTTCAAATGCAGGAATATATGTACAAGTCTAAAATTGTCATCTAGGCCCCATTTCCAATCCTGAGGATTGGTATAACTTGTATTTTTACAGACCTTCTTAACCTCATAGCTCATTTGTTGACCATCCAAAAAGATATTTATTTTATTTACCCTTTGTTGATCAGGTTAGCCCCTCTAGGATACTGGCCTCTTTTCAGGCGAGACCAGAGGTGGTATTTATATTCTATTCTATTATTTTATTTTATTCACCCTTTGTTGATCAGGTTAGTCCCTCCAGGCTACTGGCCTGTTTTCAGGGGATACCATATGTGATATTTATACCACAAGGGAAATTTGGCCACAGCATCGGGGAACTTCTGCTAATCGTCATTATTGTGAGTGGGACCGATTTTGGAGGATCACTTCCTGTTTTCAGGAAGGCAGATGGAGAGAGAAAGAGATAAAGGAGTAGTGAAAAAAATGAAGGAGAAAGCAAATATCAAGACCAGAGAATGTGTGCAGGATTCTGAGGAAATGTTTCAAAGAAACCTGTTTGATGGAGATGGGTCAACAAATGATGGATGTATAATTATAACCCTCCATTTGGGAGGGTTGTGGGATGATTCACTTAAAGAAATGGTCGTGCAGAATGAGACAGAAAATGAAGGAGATGCTTCCTGGGGGAGATATTATGGAGAAAATACAAAAGGAGGCTGCAGAGACTATCCTGAAGAATAGTGGTGAGATGGAAAAGAAAACATATGCAGAGAAAATAAAAGAAGGCAAAAGGGGAGTAGCAGAAAAGAAGTCAGAAGAAAATGAAAAACGGAAGTATGTAGTAAGGATTCAAAGTAAAGAATTATAGCAATCATGTATAACACTATCTGTAAAAAAAGGGAAAGCTATTTCATCAGATTTTAGAGTAGTATTAAATATAAATATAATAACAGGAGACTTTAATTGTGATTTAAGAGGCAAGAGTAAAAAGAAAGGAAATGATATAAGAAAAATTTAGAAGTTGTAAGATGTGGTAAGTTAAAGATTTGGGACAAAAATTGATGGACTTACAAAAGGGGTATGGAATGAAGAAGAAAAGTGATTAGTAATACAGATATGGAAAGATCATATTACTATGAGACTATTTTATAAAAACTGGTCCAAACGATGGATGATATTTAAGGAAAATATAAAAAATGTTTTTTTACAGTGGCAATATGTGGTTAGAAAAATAGAGAAAGAAAAATATAAAAAAATATAACAATGCATTGGAAGATTTGGAACATGATATAAAGTATTTTGACAAAGAACGAAAGAATTATATGAAGGGTATCAGGAATAATACAAGAATTGTTATATAAGCAAAGATATTTTTACAAGGAAAAGAAGAAATACCGAGTTACTTAAGCAGATTAGTAAAAGAAGATAGTAGCATAATGAGAGAAATAGAAAGAACTCATGAAAAGATTATGAATAGTGCAGTACAATACGTTCAAGATATGTTTAAAGAAAAAAGAAAATATTAACAACAAACATGGGGACACAATGCTCCACACCGGAAGTATACCCCTCATTGGTGAGATCAGACCATAAATTAATCTCACTGGAAATCCACATCCCGCCCCCACCCCCAGCACAAAAGACCACAGTGAAGAATTTCTCAAAAGCTGACTTCACACTTCTCAAGACTGAAGTGGTATCCTTCAAGGCCCCTGGGCCAGTGAAAATCACAGCCCACACAGCTGAATCCTTTATAAACGCTTTCTACAGACACCTTCAAGAATGCATGGATCGTGCAATCCCAAATAAAACCAAGACCCATTCCCCCAAAGGCAGGCGTCCTGTCTGGTGGACCCCAGCCATAAACAAGCTTTACAACAGGAGGAGGAAGCTACTACATGACAGAGCAAAATCCCCAAAAGGGAAGGCATCTCTGATCAGTACTAGCAAAAAACTACGATCACTCATAAAATCATCCAAGGCCAACTTCGAGAAAAAAATCGCAAAAGACACTAAAGACAATCACAAGGCTATGTTAGAAACCTGGGTGGAAACTCCCAGATATGCTCAGGGTTAGTCCGAAATGACAAAAAATACACTGAACCCACAGACATTCCCAACATACTGGCAGACAGGTTCAGTGCAAATTTCTCTCCCTCCTCCCCCCCAAAAAGAGAATTATATATCCCAGCAAAGTGTAGCCTCCCTGACATCTCAGATGCCCAGGTGAGAGCCGCCCTCTCCAAAGCTAAAAACACAGCATCAATGGGACCAGACGGTGTCCCGGGTTGCATGCTACATGAACTCCAAGAGAAACTAAACCCGCACATAAGGCTGCTGTTTAATCTTAGCCTTACTACAGGATACGTACCCAAAGAATGGCATACAGCAACAGTAGTCCCACTCCACAAAGGAGGTGCTTCTAAGGACCCTGGAAATTACCGCCCCATAAGCTTGACGAGCCTGGTCTGCAAAGCTATGGAGAGGATCATTATGGAACTCATAAACAAAGACATTGGGGACCTACAGACACTGGATCCTACCCAGTTCAGCTTTTTCAAGGGCAGATCCTGCCTTTTGAACCTGGTCGACTTTTTTGAAACAGTCACTAAGGCCATTGATGAGGGTAAGGCAGCTCACACAGCCTACTTTGATCTTGCAAAAGCCTTCGACACAATACCCCACTCGGGCATCATAGACAAGCTCACCAGCTTAAATGTAAACCCATATGTCAAAAGATGGGTTGCAAACTGGCTCAAGGACAGAACCCACAAGGTCAGAATCACTGGAGCCATGTCAGAATCTAAGCCAGTCACAAGCGGTGTCCCACAGGGCTTGGTCCTGGGACCCCTCTTGTTCGGCATTTATTTTTCTGAGGTGCAAGCAAACATAGGAGGATTGTGGCTCACAAAGTTCGCAGATGACTGCAAACTGGGCGCCATAATTGACACTACAGAGGACACAAGCATTCTTCAGAAAGGCCTCATAGAAACGGATAACTGGTGCCAGAGCCATGGCCTTAAGCTGAATGCCAAAAAATGTATAGTCATACCCTTTGGGAAAAACAAAGTACCCACAAATTACCACATAGGTGGTAATCCATTAAGTATGGAAGAAGTAATCAGGGACCTAGGGACCCAAGTTGACAGTAACCTCTCATTTGACACTCACGTTGCCAAGGTGGTTAGGAACACCTTCTATATTACCCACCTTATCATGAAAGGATTCACATCTAGATCAAGAGAGGTCATTGTGCCCCTATACTCTTCCCTTATCAGGCCCATAATTGAGTACAATGCCCCATTTGGGATGTACCTTACCCGACACCTGCAGCAGTTAGAAAGACCCCAAAAGTACCTCACCAAGAGGATCAAGGGTCTCAAACATATGTCATATGCTGCCCATCTGAAGAAACTCCAGCTCTATTCAGTCACATACCGCCTACTCAGAGGCGATCTATGTCTGACGTACAAGGCCATTTCCAATGCTCCATCTCAGAAAATCCAAATCCACCAGAGCCACGAGAGCGAGAGATTTGAACCTCAACACAGAAATAAATAGGACGTGCTGGAGGGACAGATTCATAACTCAGAGGCTCCCTACACTCTGGAACAGAATCCCAGTCCATGTTAGGCAGAGCCCCTCACTGACTCTCTTCAAGAGAAATCTTGACGAGTGGATGGGAGTTAGTAGGTTTACCCCGGGGGTCATTTCTGTGTCACTGCTAGACAGAGGCACAGTAAACTAAACCCTAAATGGGCATAGTATTCTCATTCCAAGGGGTGGCGAAAGCCACACACACTCGAGCTAGGCTTATAAATGCCCTAGGGCAGATAGCCTAGTATGAACCTATGAACCTATGAACAACATGGAAAGTAAAATAGTTAACAAAAATAATAAAGAGTTAGAAAAGTAGATTTCTTTAAATGAGCTAGATAAAGTATTAGGATAAATACATATAGATTTGCCTGCAGGCCCAGATGGAATAGGGTATGAAATTTAAAAAAATTTAAGGGACTGGAAAAATATTTTTTACGATTTTGAACGAATGGTTAAATGAAGGTTTTATACACAAAGAATTATGTAGCGAAATACATACATTTATATGAAAGAAGGAATATAGTACAGAATTAAAAAAAATGGAAACCAATAGTATTGAATAATAATGATTATAAGATCTTTATGAAAATAATACAAAAGATAATTAGAAACTAAAATGGAAAATATTATGGAAGATAGTATATATATATATATATATATATATATATATATATATATATATATATATATATATAAAGGAGAAGGGTTGTTAAGAATTATTAATGAATGTATGAGAAACTGTGGATGATATTATTATCAGAAAAGAAGACCCAAAATCATGATATGAGACCTTAATAAGGCATTTGATATAAATGGACATGGAGCTACAAGAAAAACATAGTCTTGGTGGATACATTCAGGCCAATAAAACTAAACCCCAGGCCTGAATGTATCTGCAAGGATGTAAAAAGAAAAAAAAAAATTAAAAGTCATGAACATTCAGAAGCCATATAGCTGAAACACTTGTCCTTAAGGGGTCATTTGCATATATCCTGTGGGCCTCTATTACAGGAGGTTTAAGGTATCACACAGTGAACACTCAACCTTGGTTAGGTTTTTCTTCTACTTTTTATTAATTGGTTTGTCTGTGTAACCTTTTTATTCTTTAGTTTGGACAACTGGACATGAAATCGTATGGGTAATAACAAAAAATATAATATAAGTGAGAAAGTTAGGAAATTATGTATGTCAGCATATAGTAAGAATAAAGTAGAAATACTTGTGAATGGCTGGTTAAGCCAAGAGGTACATATGAAGACTGGTGTAAGACAGGGATGTCCAATGAGTTATATGCTCTTTGCATTAGTTATGAATGTGGTAGTATGTGAAATAAATTACAAAATGTAGGAGGCAGTGTATATAACACCTGAAGGATTAAGAATTCAAGTTATGTTAACATATGCAGATGATATTATAATAATTGCAAAAAAAATGGATAAAAGAAGTAATAATTTGCACAACCGAGTGTATAGAGATGATGGGGATGACTTTAAATAAAGAGAAAAATAAAGGTTTAGGTGATGTAGTAAAATTGGTGTGTGTGTGTGTGTGTGTGTGTGTGTGTGTGTGTGTGTGTGTGTGTGTGTGTGTGTGTATATATATATATATATATATATATATATATATATATATATATATATATACTTTGATTCACTGAAAACTCATTTCACTGAATTTCAAAACATTCACACCAAATCGCTCAGATCCCTGAAAACTCATTTCACTGAATCACATAAAATGTATATGCCGTTTTCCCTATTGTAGTGCAATCCCAGAGTTAGTTTATATAGTTGGGGGGTGTGGGGGGCACAGCTCCCCCACATTGAGAGGTGTGGGTGGCATAGGCCCCCACCTTCTTTTGGTTTTATATTGTTAGCTCTCAGTGAAATGAGATTCACAAACATAAAAGTTAAGTAGGTGGGGGCTGTGCACCCTATACCCCCTAACTATATATACTAACTCCAGGATTGCACTACAGTGGGTTAAAGAGCATATATAGTTTATTTGCCCAACAATACTTATATTCAGTGAAATGTGATTCAGTGAAATGAGTTTTCGGTGATTTGAGCTTTCAGCAAAGTTTTGAGGGTGAATTGAAATTCAGTGAAATGAGTTTTCAGTGAATCAAAGTAGACTGATATATATATATATATATATATATATATATATATATATATATATATATATATATATATATATAGGGTCTATATCACGTAATCGAACGATGAATTGGCCGAATACGTAATAGTCGACCCTGAAATCTTGAAGTAATAAAATGCTGAACTGCTAAAAACGTGAAAGGAGCATTATCGAAAAGTTTTAGATGGTCCACTGGTATTACGTGATGTAGGACATGCTTGTGGTATTGCGTCACTGCTAATCTTTTCTTCTTTAAATATTAAAACAAAAATGAATGTTATATAAAGTGGTAAACAGAATATATTTTTTAACAGGAAAATGTATAAATGTGCTCTAAGTTGAAATAATCCAGAAACAATATCATAATTATTTCCGGAAGTTAAGTAACACCATATGTAAATAACAATGCAGGCTGCTAGATTTTGTGTGTTACGGTGCATGAATTCTCCAACTAAGGACGGAATATCACAATCAGCTCCTGGCATTCTAGGTAACATTTACAAGACTGTGATGTCTCAGAAAAATAGGGCAGTGTTACATGTTGATGGCTATGTACACAACTTAGAGAAGATGGTAAAAAGTAAAAAGTATTGGTGTTGTAGATTAAAGTTGTCACATAAATGCAAAGGTAGAGCTCTAACATTACAAGAAGTAGAAGGGGAAGTCTTGCTGAAATCAGTGGCACACCAACATAGTTCAGATATAACTGAAGTGGAAAAGTATCGAGCGTGCCATACATTAAAGGAAACTGCTCGATTGTGCAGAAATACACCTGCACTAGCAGTGGACGATGTAGTTGTAAGCACTTCAGTAGAAAGTACTGTAAGTTTACCATCCAGACATTCTATGCTTCAGCAAGTAACTCGAGTTAGATGTCAAAGGATGGTTACTTACAGAACTATAGAAAGTCTGTAAGTAATTAAGTAACCTACTAGGTTCAGTAGATACTACTAAGTATATGTTAAATGAAGGAAGTTTTATTCAGAAAAGAAAGGTAGATTTAAACAATAATGTGATGCTCTGTTATTTGCCACTAAAGAAAACTTGCAAGACTTATGCTGTAGCAAGATCTGGTTTATGGATGGAATCTTTCTAACAAAAGGAAGACATTGCTGCCAGTTGTACACAATACATGGATTGTTGACATTTCCTGAAAGTACTAAAAGTTTACCTTTAGTATATTGTTTAATGTCTAAAAAATCTTTCAAGGCTTACAATTATTTATGGGAATGTTTGTTTGAGTTGTTATCTTCTGTTCAGTGCGAGCCTACTGTGCAATTTATTCTTACAGATTTTGAGATAGCAGCCATAAAGAGTGTAAAGCATAATTTTAGCAATGTGAACAGTAAAGGATGTTTATTTCACTTCAGTCAGGCAGTGTGGTGTAAAGTTCAAAGCCTTGGTCTTGATACACTTTATGGCACAAGTACATGATTTCAGCTAGCAGTAAAGAGGCTAACAGCATTAGCCTTCATAGATGAAAGTGAAGCAGTGTCTACTTTTCTAAGACTTTGTAACTCCTTTCCACCTGAAAGCAAAGATCTTTTGACATATTTCTCGGACGTTTATGTTTTTGGACGATCGAGAAAACAACACACTAGAACCAATGCTACTGCAAGGTTTCCACCCGTATTCCCAGTAAATTTCTGGAATGTATCTACATTAAATGATTTGCAATTGCCTAGAACCCAAAACTATGTAGAGGGTTGGCACAGGCATCTGTGTTTACTAGGTGGGTGTATTTGTGTAATTCCAGCTGTTCTTAATGTGCTCATACGGGAACAAAACAGGGTAAATGAGGTGAAAATACAAGTTAAAGCAGGGTGTCCTCAATCACCAAAGAAGTGTAAGCATGGAAAGACAAAATCATTTACAGCTTGTATTGTAGAGATGAGCACAGTACTCTGTAGATGACTTCTTAAATGCTGTAGCTATGCTGATGAAAGTGTACTTCAATAACATATCACAGATGTATATACTTTATTTTATGTTTAAGTCCCACTTGATATAGTTAAAGACATTTAGGTTTAAGGGAACACTGTTAGTTAAGGTAGTTACATTATCGTGTGCTTCATTTACAAAGTTTAGGTACAAGTTGTACTGTTAATTCCTTTATTAGCACACAATACATAAGTGTTAGGAGTTAAAACAGTCCGTTATAGTGGTACTGATTATTTACGTTACTGAATACATGGGTTTCAAGGAGCTATAACAGTCCGTTATAGCAGAAGTGATTATTTATGTTACTGAATGCACAGGGTTTGTTGTGGGCCAACTATTCTAATTCGACATTTTGGGTTTCTGCAATTTCAGAGTTTGCCATTGTTGTAGTTTGAGATTTCAGGGTCGACTATTACGTATTCGACAAATTCATCATTCAATTATGTGATATAGACTATATATATATATATATATATATATATATATATATTACCATGATTTAAATTTCTATGTTAGATATCAAATTTGGGAATAAAGATGTAAGTAGAATTCGGTGGAGCAAAATAATAGAAGAAATAAAGCAAACATGTCTTTTCTGGAGAACATATAAACTACAATTCACAAAAAAGGCTTACTTGATAAATTCAGTACTGATGGGAAAATAACATACTTAGCAAGAGTATTTACATTGCCAACAGTATTCGAAAAGGAATTGCTGCAGATAATCTTTTCCTTTTATGGAGTTCTAGAGTAAACCCAGTAAAAAAGGAGTTTTGTATGTAAATAAAGAAGAAAGAACTTTAGGGTTAACAAACCCAATGGTACACACTGCTTTATTAAATTTGTACAAAGTGTTAAAGTGGATAAATGAAAAAGTTGATTAATGGTAACACTGTATAACTATAAATATGATAAATTTTGG
Organism: Protopterus annectens; assembly: GCF_019279795.1. Classification (NCBI taxonomy): domain Eukaryota; kingdom Metazoa; phylum Chordata; order Ceratodontiformes; family Protopteridae; genus Protopterus; species Protopterus annectens. The sequence goes on from NC_056735.1 coordinate 1,453,963,902, forward strand.
GGCATGGTAAAAAGTGTATAAATGAAGAAATATAATGTTACGAAGAAAAAAATATTTTTGTGGAAACTAAAAAAAAACTGATGATATAGAAAAAGAGAAGTATGGTATACAAATGCAATGATAAAACATTACTTTGTAAAAACGTGAAAATCTAACAGATAAAAATTAAGGCTATAAAAATAAGAAGCAAATAATGTAATCAAAAAGTAGAATGTCAACATGTTTTGTGGAGGTGAGTGTGGCCAAGATGTGCACTGACTAGCAGCAGTTTTATCCAGCTCTGCCACTCTGATAATTTCTGACAGTATTTACTATTCTTAAACAATCTTTTTGTTTTATTTCTTCAGATTTTGGATACTTCGAACATATTCTAGGATTGTTTTAAAAAACTATATAATTCTATTGAAAATTTCCTATAAAAAAATCTTCTGAAAACATATCCCATTATCTCAGACTGAAAGATGGGTCATTCTAAGATGAATTCTGTGGACACTTCTCTCAAGAAAGAAATTTTATCCTTGGCAACAAATATACAATAAATGTCGCTGAAATGGGATAAGATGGATGCAAAAATAGATGGTTTTGAAGAGAAATGCTCAAGACAGATGGGCTTAATACATAAAGAACTACAACTGCAGATGTCTCAGATTTCAGACATTGAACAATTTCTCAATTATATAGATGGAAGATTACATGAGGGAGAAAATAACATTGAACTTTTACTAAAACAAAACACAGCACTTCAGAATAAGTTAGTAGATCTTGAAAATAGATCTCGTAGAAATAACCTGAGGATCTTTGGTTTACCAGAAAACACAGAAGGCAACAACATGGTGAGTTTTTTTAAATTCTTGGTTACCATCTATTTTAGTCCTTCCATATGTCCTTTCATGCAGGATTGAAAGGGTACACTGTTCACTTGTAACATCTTTAAAAAAAAATTAACTTAGATCAGTAATAGTCAGATTTATGTCTACACAAGATAAAGAATTAGTATTGAAAACTGCCTGCACCAAATCACCCATAAAAATAAGAGACAGTACTGCACGTTTTGACAATGATTATTCAAATGCTGTTATTTCTAGAAGTAAACTTTTTCAACCTCTAATTAAATAATTGAAGAAAAATCAAATAAAGGTGCACCTTTTATTCCCTGCCAGACTGAAACTGTTTCTCACTGATGGCATAAAATATCTGATGACTTGGACTCTGCAGTACGATTTGAAAGAGCAAACAAAATATTACATAAACTAGAGGATATGGAATGGTCAAACACCTCCCTGAAAAGAATTGCAGAAAACAGCAGTTGGAAATCAGCTGAAAAGAAGAAGAAACTGAAAGATAAGTAACTATCCTAACTCTAATATGTGTCTGTTTTATTTTTTCTTTTACTTCTTCTCTTTATCATATTGATCTTGTGAAAACAGTTGGAATTTGCTGAAAAGATACTTCTTGGACTGTTATACTCTGTACACTGAAGGATGGAAAATAGATCTACATGGGAATTTGAATGCTTGTATCTTCAATTTCTACTGTATTTAAAAAAAAGAACTGCCTAAAGGTAACTAAATTTAAACTTGATTAATTTTAATTTTGTTTTTCTTTAGGTTTTTGGACTAATTGTACCATTTGATGGGTTCTCTTTTTTGGTTTACACGTTGCTTATCATATGGTTACATCAGTATCACTGGGGCATAGTTAATCTACATTTTTGATATTAACTGTCTCTAAACCAACAGTTCTCATGCTCATCTGAGCATATTAACACTCCAAAGTAAACCTACAGGTCTCGTGCCATTTATTAATATGCAAAGCTCTTTCTAAGGCAGTTCCCACTTAGAAATTAACTTTAACTTCAAGGAGCTTGTCTTGAGGCATTTCAATGCTTCTTGTTTTCCTGGGCTTCAGTGTTCACCATGCCATCAAGTAGAAGAGGAAATCTGACCTTCAACCTCACCGAGAAGGAACAGGATGGAACACTGAGACGCCAATAATGTATTTCCCTCTATGGCTGTTGAATTTTTTTAAAGGACAGCATATCAACACTTTTATTAAATGAATTTCAACAGGATCCAAATAAATGCCTCTATACATGTCGTGGTTCAACACATTGTATTGTGTTAGTTTACCAATTTTCAATGATGAATGGCTCATATCACTAATTCCAGGTAAGGAGTCAATATACCAAACCGGACAACTGCAAATAATTAGCAAAAATGTAAAACTGTAAAATTTTTCTTCATTTCTGATTGATATTTTCTTAATTGTGACACTAAGCCATAACAGGATTATTAACAAATAATACACAGACAGCGGATGCAGTGTTAACTCTATGATGACTATATTAATAGCTGTCTGTTTGGTATTTGCTATCCAACATTTTATATTCTTATTGGTAAATCACTTAATGATGACTATATTAATACTTGTCTGCTTGGTATTTGCTATCTAATATTTTATATTCTTATTGGTAAATCATTTCCACATATATAAAGTATGAAGCTTTTTGGTTTATATATCTATTAGTCTCAAAGAGTACATCACTTTACCTGCTTGAGTAAAACAACTTAGCTTCCTATTACAGAAAGTTCTACACTACTAATGTTAGGGATCCTGTTGTAGGTTTGAGAACTGTAAGTCTGATGTTTAAACCTGTGGCAATGTATATGCAATTAAGGAAAAAGTCTCCATTTCAGTTGTCATCTTTGTTCATTCAAAAAAAATAGAGTAACTGTTGTGATGGGGAAAGGGTGACTTGAGGGCATTCCTTTTGAATTTACTATGGAAATGTGTTGAGTTGTTTAAAAATAACTGCAATATAAATGCTGAAAACATCCTTGTCATTGTCTATAAGGAAGATTTCCCAATGGGTCATGTAACCATGTTTTTTTTTAAGTAAAAGTATATGGTCTGCAAAGGATGCTACTGCTATGGTAAAATCCCCCTTCTTGTGATATGTAGGTACATTGTAATTAAAAATTGTAAATACGGGGTGCGAGACTTAAAGTCTATTATATGGAGTGTGATGAATATATTTTTACTTGCAGCAACAGCAACAACTAAAGCTTTATAGTAGTATCTTGAATATCACTTCATTTTTCTAAATTTAAATCCAGACTACATCCAATAGGGATACATTTAAAACAATGGCTCAGATATATCTGTAGATACTTTCTATATTTATCTTACTCACTTATATCACATATGTAATCTCTACCTTTATTAAAACCTAAATTTACAGTAGCACCAACTAATTGCTGCTTGGTCAACTACTTCTAACCCTGTCTCACTACACTGTCATCTCTAAAAGAAGAAAGAGGAAAGGAGGAAGTAAAGGATAAATGTCACGCAGTTATTTACAACATTTTATTCCTATCTCCTATATTCCTATCCTCAAAAAACAGTAAGCTTAACCCATATTAAATTAGACTGTATTTATCTTTTCCATTATTAGTAGAGATTTGGTGTTGGCTGATTAGAATAGCAGTGGTAGCCTGATGGTCAATGTATGTTTACATATGTGTATACACACACACATACGCACACACACACACACACACACACACACACACACACACACACACACACACACACACACACACACACACACACACACACACACACACACACACACACACACACACACACACACACACACACACACACACACTTATGGCATACAGAATTACTCGATAGGTTAAGTGCTGACTACGACGTCTTGCTCTAGTAAAGTCTCTTTGATGGCAGCTTTTCAGTGGGCCAGAACCTAACACTCTGTCTTGGAATGGGTGATGGGGCACTCACTTTCTTCCTGGCAGAATTCTATACTACATACACTCAATTTCTGAATCCATATTATTAGGATAGCAAATAGGGTCTTACCATTTTACAGTATGGAAGCCAATCAGATTAGCAGAATTATTGACTCAAAGGGTCATAACAACTTACTTTAAGTAACATCTGTATACTTTTAGAGAATGTATTTTATGTTCAGTGGCAGAATTATTTCTGTGTGAACTAATAAATGTTCACTTAAAGAAATAGTTTTGTTGAATAATGGACTGTCTATTTAGTAGCAAAAAATACTTCTGTGAACTTTTGAGATTTGTCTGGAAGTGTTGAATGCTGGATATATTACTGTCATAGAGACTTGCTTCTCTTACACAGTTAAAAATATCTGAAGTATATTTTAACTTACAAGGACTCATATTGCCATGTATAAAGATGCAAACTGACGCAGAAACATAACACTTATTTGCAATCTCTCAGTTTGACTAATTGGTGATGGCATTTCATCAAGCATACATAAATGTAAAAAAACAATGTATATGATTTCTATTACATGGATTTTCTGTTTATGTTTTATTCAAATGTTAAAAATAGCTAGTGTTTTAGCTACTTAAGAATTTCTTTCTAATGTTGGGCTCATTCCTATTAACATATTTTACTCTCACAGATGTAAGCCTAATGGATCCTTTTAGTATACATAGTCTTGTTGGAATCATTATTTTAGAAATAACATTAATGGAGGTTAAATATTTTTGTTTCTTTTTATATGTATTTGTTGCAATAGTTACCATATAAAACTGAATTTTTATTCTTAGAAGTATAAATATGCATACATTGAAATTAATCTGCTATATGTTTTAATTGGATAATTTCCTAGCACATAATTATTTATGTCATTACTACATTTCAACTTAAATATGCTAAAAGAGTGGTTAGACAACCTTAAAGAGGACACCAAAAGTTAGATACTTTTAATTTTTATTCACGTCCATTTGATCCACTATTTGGTAACATAACCTTATACTGTTATCATTTAGATGTCATATATATATATATATATATATATATATATATATATATATATATATATATATATATATATATATATATATAAAACTTGATAACCTATAGATACTAATACCATTTTTGAGACCTGAAGATTAATAGTGTCTATTAGATATCTTGTTTGTAAATATTATAATATATGGGATACATATATTATGTCCTATTTCAAAATAAAATGAAAATCTTTATACTCTTGTCTAGTAGTGGGGGTGATTCAACTGTTGTTATCGAGAAGGCGGTTAACTTAAACAGGTTTCCTGTTTAAGTTGGGAGTCTTTTTGAACTCCATGAAAGGGGTAAGGGTTAATAAATTTTTAACATCTTTGTACATAGTTAACATCTGTCCTCACTGGGTGTCTAGATTTTTTAAAAAAGTTGATAAATGTTACAGGTTCATTTTTTTGGACCACAGACATCTCAATATCTTTCCTAATACTTTTGATATGACAATTGTTATTCATACAATCAATATACCGGTGATCATCACCCAAGTAAACTCAAAACATTGTTACTCATGTTAATCTTAAAATGTTTATCAATTAATATCAGTGGGTTAAATAATAACTGCAAGAGGGGAAGTTTATATAAATATCTAAAACATTTTAATCCTAATGTATTTCTGCAAGACACACATCTTTTAAAGGATGACATAAATAGACTTAACAATAAAAAATATTCAGTATTATCCAGCTCTCATCATCATCAGAAAAAAGGGGTGTAACAATACTTTGAACAATTCTTTACCATATACTAAAATAATAGATACGTACAATGATGATAATGCTATGTTTTGTACTGTTACACTGGAGCTAATTAGAAACATATATACTTTAATTAATATGTACTGGATTCCCGGGATTGGTATTCACACAGTTAAACAACACTTAAACCAAATAGTACAATCATCTAAAGGAATTATTATCATAGCAGGATATTATAATTGTATAGTTAATGAAAAAGACTCAACTGCCCTTAACAAGAGAAAAGTATCATTATCAGCAAAAAAGCGAACTGAATTTGCTGACACATATCACATTAGAAATGATTTTGCTGATTCAGGCTCCCTTTTTTATGTACATTTCTCTAAAAAGCATGGTACATATTCCAGAATTGATAGGGTTTATATCTCTAATCAGCTAATTGATAATCTAAGTAAAGTTAAAGTACATTTGTGCCCATTATCGGATCACAATGCAATATATTTTGAATCACTAATTAACTCAAATTATTGTACTCAGATTAAAAGAATTCTAGCGTACTTAACCACTTTATCAGATTTTAAAGACTTCATTGCATTTGAAATAGAAAACAATATCACTCTTAACAGTACTGAAGACACATCAGACATATATGTCTGGGATACTTTAAAATCATACCTTTATGGGAAAATAACAAGTTAGTATATCAATGAAAAAATCTGGAATAAGAAACTAAACACTCTTCAAGAGAAAACTGATAAGCTAAAATTACATAATCAAATAAACAAAATCAACAAGGCTGAAGACTTTGAATAGTAAATACTTAGAAATTTTGAATCAAAAGACCAAGATTAGTCTAGAGAGTTTTAAATTCATAACGTTTTCAACTAACCCTAAGGCATTAAATAATTTGGCCATGAAGACCAAAGACTTAGTAAACTTTGCCATATAAAAGAGATCTATTCAGATAAAAAAGAAGGTAACTGAAATAGGAGATATTCTAATGGAGTTTAAAGAATATTTCAATAAAATTAATCAGTGTTCCATTACACTGGATTCTAAAGATCTTGTAAGATATTTTAGTAAAATGTGCACTACAAATAAACTAACAGAATTACAATCTAGATAAGTCAATTATTATCAGAAATCAAATACCAAATTGACATCTTAAAACAAAATAAGGCCCCAAGTAATGATCAAATTATTTCGGAAATCTATAAAATACCCAAACGAAGCTTTGATTCTACTACACCAAGTTTTTCCAATATGTCAAGATTTAATTAATATAACCCCTCATGGAAATACACCCTTATATCCTCCCATATTAAAGACAGACAAAGATCCTTCTAGATTTTCCTCATATAGACCAGTTTCTCTATTGAATGTAGACTATAAAATATTTATGTCTATTTATGCTAACAGATGAAAGAAATTCCTTCCATTTTTAGTCGATGAAGATCAAACAGGATTTATCCTGAATAGAAACACATATGACAGTATCAACAACGTGTTAACAGTCATAAATCATGGTTTTAACTTATAAAAATGATCTCTTTTAAGTTTGGATATAAACTGTGTCTTTGACTCCATTACCTTTTTTACACATTAGAAACATTTAATTTTTGTAATAGATTTGTACAACTTATAACACATCTTTATAAGGGAAGCCAGGCTTATATAAAGACTAGTTCTTACATCTCTCAAAACATATTGATAAATAGAGAAACTAAACAAGGATGTCCTCCTTCTCCTATACTCTTTATTCTTATTATGGAACCCTTAGCCAATCAAATACGAATGAACCCAGACATAAAAGGTTTTAGTTTGAATTCTGAAATATCTTCTAAAGTACAGCTCTTTGCTGGTGACATCCTCCTTACTGTTAATGGAACAAATTAAACCTTACAAACTATCTTTGATGTTATGGAATGTTTCCAAAAAGATCTGGCTTAATTTTTAAGGACAACAAAACAAAAATACTTTCCATAAATTCAAACGTTAACTATTGGGATCCAAAATTTATTAATTATTTAGTTAAAACAGATTCTTTAACTTACCTAGGAATTATATTAGCTAATAATATAAATGATATAATAAGATCAAATTATAATAATTGCATTTCTTCTACAAGAAATCTAATAACCAAATGGAATCAACTTCTATTTACAATGGATTAGAAACTTTCAATTATTAAAATGATCATATTTCCCAGGAACTCACATCATTAATGCCACCAAAAGCATTGATAAAAGAATTTAATATGGTGATTTTGAAATTTATGCAGGATCCAAATAAACCCAGAGTAGCTCTTATACATCATATGAGAGTTTGGTCCTTAGGGGGACTAAGGTTTCCTGATATAGAAACATATATATCTCTGTGGTTAAGACTTTTTTTCTACTAACTAATGAATATTACTCAACTAGATGGAAAATATTCCAAGAAGCTATTTGCTTCAATACTTATGAAAGGTCTAACTCCAACAAACTTTTAATATTGAATAATCCATTTATTTGGATTTTAAAAAATTATTTTATGTTAAATAAATTTCCAAACAATTGTCCCTACTACATGAAAAATGTACTAAAGGAGTTTCAAAAATGTATATATAAAAATATGAATTACAAATTCTGGATATTTACTATGTTCCCTATTGCCTATACAAAATATGTTATTTCAACCTAAAATTTTTCTGACTTCATTTTGCTTAAGGACAAAACTCTTATCTTTTGGTCTCAGCTTTTGGAAGGGGATAAATTAATCTCTTTAGATTTTCTAACAATAAAATATGACTTAAACAAAAACTTATGGTTACAACTTCAATCATATAGACAATTTATGACAGATAAAATCAACTCTATCACAATAAACTCAAGAATATCAGTCCCTAAACCAATAAGCTTTTTAACCATGCCCATATATAAAGATACATTTAATGAATGTAAACTTTCAGGAATTTGTAGAATAATCAACATGGAAACAAGAAGTATGTCAGAGAATTACTGGAATTACTTTATATTAACTAATAATATCCCACCTTCTGAAGGTAAGAAAATAATCATGGAATCATTCAGACTACATCCTCCCTTAAGATTACATTCATGGACATTTATCAA